>NC_056748.1:295357796-295457796 GCF_019279795.1 Protopterus annectens | reverse complement strand
CCTTATAAGTCTAGCCATGCAACCCAAATGTAACCCGCAAATTTGATTTATATAGGCTGCGAATAATTTAATTGACTGTCTCTGTCCATCAAAACCTAAGAGCTAGACCAGGGGTGAATTTCTGATTACACATCCACTGGTCCAAACTTAAAAAGGGATAGGGAGGAACTCTGCTTCACATTCAGGAGGAGCCTGATCCAAAGAATGAGAATTCTTTGAGAAGCATATCTGTTTCTCCAACATGTTCTATTTATGTCACAAGCAAAATTTAGATCTTTTAATCTAGGAGTTCTGATGCTGTTTGTTTTTGGATGTGCAAAAGGTTCATCAGGGTCCAGAGATGCCCTGTATGCCAGGCAAAGATCACATCTCAGAAATCTGTAAGACACTGAGTAAAGAGACAGGGCTCTGAGGCAGTCAGTGTAGGACTGGGGGACTCCATTGGTGACTAGCCTTTTTGTGGAGGTGGCCCCACCAATTCTAACCTGCTGGGTCCTATCAGTGACTGTTTTTGACTTATTTTATGTAATCATGTTATTGTGTCTTCAGCTCTTATCTCCAGCTATTACATGTAAAAAAAGTATAACTTTTAAAGTATATGATAAATGTCTTTACTATTTGTTACAATACAGCCTGCAAATTAATGCTTAAAATGTTTATGTTTTATTGTTCATTGTAAATATATATTTTATGAAAAAAAATTTCTTCCAGGGCTTCCACTGAAGATGGCGCTTGTGCCCAGTTGGACTTTCACAGTAAACAAAAACAATAAATAAGTAAATAAATGAATAAATAAATAAACCAATAAATATCATGTTAAACTAGGAAGCTACCAATGCACTATATTTCATGGTTGGTCACACAATTAAGCTGCACATATTTTTTTTTATAGTTTAACATATAATTGATTATGGATAAAATAAAGAAATGAGGATGTATACCATTGGCAATTATTTGGTTGTGTACTCCTACAATGTTGACATTGGTGTTTTGAAATGTGGTCTCTTGTTTTATAATAAAATTATTTGCTAATATCTAAAAACATAATTAAAAGTGAGAAATTACAGCGAACACATGCTTGTGCTGCATTCCTGAAACTTATTAGATATACGTCTACAGTCTACACAGACATAGAAAATTGGTAACTTGCATTTTTTTTCAGAGTTTTAATATTTTTTGTTTTGTTCAGAATTTATTACAAAAATCAACACCACCTCCATAGGGCTGAAACAGAACTTTTTTCTTTCTTCCTGAAAAATGTCATCAGATTTCTGTGAAGCTTTAAATAAATGGTAGTGTTGTAGGTTTGGGGCCTAGATATGACACTATGGCACAACTTTGCCCTGATGTAGAAAATGACCACAAAATGAATTAGACCACTGCTGCAAAGACAATATTTGTTTCCTGAAGTGGCATTAACATGTGAGCCTCTAAACAAATATATGCACTTATTAAATTTAGGTGACTAGGGCATTCATTACTGGGCAAAGACTATTTATAGAAATCAACAGGAAGAAAATATCATTGCTGGGTAATGGCCATTTACAGAAATCACTAGAAAGAAAATCTCATAAAATACTGATGGACACAGAGCAATACAGATAACGGAATTCACCTTACTAATGTTGTATAAAACAGAAAAAAATCATTAACAAGCAAATTCTATTTATTCTAAAGTTTACAGAGGAAAAAGTAGCACATATTATTGTATTCCAATCATTACAGAAAAAAACATTTTAGACATATTCCAATAATATTTTTAGGTTTCCTTCTTTTATATAATTATTCAAGTGCTTGGCAATAGGGGACATTTTGAAGGGCTTAGAGCTTGTAGTATCAGTGGAGGACACGATACAATTAAAATCACCAGATAATAGTAACTCACCTTTAGACTTTAATGTTATGGTGTCTACAAGTTTTTTCACAGTTTTAGTCCCAATGCCTGGTATCCAGTGGGTGTTTGCAAAAGTGTACATCTTTTTATCTAGTTTTAATATAACTAAAGCAAGGATACCACCGCTGATTGAGTATGAGTCAACTATTTCTAGAATCCTCATTGATTTTCTGTGTAAAATTAGGACACCTCTTCTCTTATGTTTGAAGAGTGAACTTATCAAAACCTTATAATCCTTAAAAATGTATTTGTTTAGGTCTTCTGTTAACAAATGAGATTCCTGAATCAATGCAAAATATGCTTCATGTGGCATTAAATATTTGTTGACACTACTCCTTTTCATAGGGTTATTCAACCCATTTACATTTACAGATAAAATGTTAAGTGTTGTCATTTGATAGTGACTGCTGTTGTAAGTAAAATGGAAGTGTTTTCCTTGATTCATTATGAAAATTACTATTTTTAAAACTGTTATGGACAATTTAAAAACTCTAAGTTTGAAAACAATAAAACTGTACATTTTAACAACCTTCTGCATGGATAAACTAAATCCAGGCTTACTATAGTTCTCATAGAAGCCACAAACTAACCCCCTCATAACATCTAGTGGGAATTCCTAGCTACTGCAGGTTAATAGCAAGCAGAAAGGAAACACATGTACATTAAAAAATAAGGAAATAATCAGTTTAGTTAGGGTTGCCACCTTTTGTCGTGGCTAAAACAGGAGTAAAGCCATACCCTTCACATCACCAGTAATCCCACCCATCCCACCCCCTCTCCCGCCCACATTCTACCCATTTTGTGATGCCACAATGACATCACTCGGTGGGGAACACCCTCTTTTTCCATTCCTGCTGCCTGCTTTCAGCTGATTTACTATGCTTTTCTGTAAAAAAGCATAGTAAATCAGCCGATTTACAAAACTCTGATAGTCCGTTTCCTTTTTGAAACAGAATACTGGAGTTTGTACAGTGTTTTCTGGAATACCGGAGAATCAGTTTGATTTCCGGATAGTCTGGAAAAAAATGGAGGGGTGGCAACCCTAAGTTTAGTATACTGTGTATGCATAAACTTAAAACATGAACATCTGCACATCTTGAAATTCTTTATCTAGACAGACTAAATGAGATAAATTAATTCAACCTAATAATTGTTTGTTACTATGAACAAATACAGGTCTACAATGTCATTAAAGCAGGGAGGAAACATGCATTCAAAACTGTCACTATCAGAAACATATTATTTATACTTCTTGTTTAAATATAAATGTAATTCAGATTAACTAAATCACTATTTGTAAAAAACAGATATTAGACTTTTTAGGTAAAAATAATTATTAAATAAATGAAAACACAGTTCAAACAATCATTCTTTAATCTGATTGGCTGTTAGAGTTCAGTGAGGAGAAACAAGTTCAAAGGTCATGGCTACTTCCTAGAAAACATTGCAAATTGTTCCTTACAAGTATGGGCACTAACTGAATCTGTTATAAGCTCGAGCTTATCACAAAAGTTGTCAAAATCCATCAAAAAAGTAAGTAGGTTGAAATTTTATAATAATAAAGTGAAGCTTTTAAGTATAAAAACACTCGGGGATGTTAATATAAGCTGTGAGCAATGTAAAAAATACATGTCTGAAGCATTAACTTGTAAAATGGCAAATATTTAAAATAAAGACTCCAAATTACTAACCACACACCGTTATTAGATATATTAGCTAAATGGAGTACATTGCAGGAGTTAAGTATAGCAAATGTATATGCAATAATAAAATGTCACCACTTTCTTTTTAAAATGCTTAAAAGTAACACAGTAAGTACTTCTCTCTCCTGTAATGTATAATGCTATGACACTAGGACTGAGACAGAAAGGGAAGGCACATACATGAAAAACGAACATGGGATATAAAAGAAATACATATAAATATATGTAATGTATGGGTGATTTTATACCATTTCCCTAATGCTATTTATATATATAAAGAGATGAAGGTATAAAATAGTAGATTGCAATTGCATAATGTTTTTGATCTGCCTGAATCATTTTACTATGTATTGTTTATAACGTTAGCATTATTGTGGAAAAGGAAAAAAAGAAAGAAACAACTTACATTACCTTCTGTGTTTAATTCCACATTATTTAAAGGGGAGAAAACAAAAACTTACATGAAATGTGAAGTAATGTATATTCATTGTTCTCCAGGTTTCTTTTTTTCTTTAATTGTCCATTCATTTTTTGAAGCTTGTCTTTTTAAGTTTATTGAAGAATCCATGGGATCAGGTTGACTTAAAAGATTCTTTTTTTTTGGACAAATGTGGATGCTTCTTTGAGAGAGCCAAACATTTTCTTTCCTTCTGGCAGTGACAATCTTATTCTTGCTGGAAATATGAGTTGTGCTTTGATTCCTTCCCTTCTTAATGATTTTATTAGAGGGACGCATGCCTTTCTTTTGGACATGACAATGGACGAAAAGCTGTTGTCAAAGCTAATGATTTGATCACCAATTTTTAATGGAGCAAGGGACCAGGCAGTTTTTAAAACAAGGTCTTTGCCTTGAGTGGAAATAAAGTTTACAATAATAGATCTTGGACAGCTGTTTTTACTGAATGCAGAAGTTGTGGTTAAAGATCCGTGTGCCCTTTCTATCCCATAGGATAGTGCTCCAGGTAGGTTTAGGATTTTAGGAATCCAAGAAGTCATAAAATTAATCATATTGTCCCCCTCCATCTGCTCCAGGATGCCACAGATTCGTATATTGTTTTTCCTGGTTCTGTCCTCATTGTTATCTATCTTCTCAATGAGTCTGGAGTTTTCTAGAAGAAAAAAGTCTGTTTTTCTCTCTGTGTTTTAAACAGAAGTCTATATCTGTTACAGAATCTTCCAATGCAGCAATCTTGGCAGTTTGTTGTTAAGGCCATCATTTAATAAGGCTATTTTTTGGTGGTATCTTTTTTTATATTTTCCACTTTTAAGTTTAATTTGTCTATTTTAACCATGAAGTCTTGAATTGTAGTACGGTTTGCCTGTATTTCTTTCTTCATTGGATTTTCTTGCTAACAGAACTTGGAGATGCTCATCTTTCTTTGTGAATGTGGTTTTAATGTCCCTTCTATTGGAAAGTTTGTCAGGAACATATGAAATTTTTAGTTGAACAATTATACCAACTTGTAACATACAACTTCCAGAATCTAATTTTAATAATTTCAGGTTGTTGTTGGTGAAATTAAATAGAAATTCCTGTCAGAAAAAAATGAAGACTGTAGAGCTCAAGAATTTTGCTGCTTTCAGCTTGCCATCCAAGCCATGCTCCAATAATATTTTTGATGTTAATAATGAATATGTTTAAACTGCAGACTGCAAGAAAAGATAGAGCTTAAGGTACAGATATAACCCCGACTACAAAAGGTGAATTAGATCATGAAGTTAAGGACAATAATTTTACTGAAAACAGTCTCAATTAAAATGGGGGGGACAGCAAAGAAAGAAGATTGCAATAAAGTGGCTATAGAAAGAGATAGTAGCATTGTTGCTAAAAGAGAAACTATTTGAGTGTAATATGAGTACAGATATGTAAAAAGGTCTGAAATCAGCTAAGGCATAGGACCATTCCTAACAGAGGAAAGTTGTCTGGATAAAGAATAAAGAGGCACAGTCTAATTAGAAAAAACAATTTATTAATTTGCTGATTCATTTTTTTGAACAGTGGGATCTGGGAATTTGCCCTTCCATCATACCTCTCAACCTCTTGTGGAAAAAAAATCTCAAAAAAGCCTGACATAATGGGGGGGGGGGCAAAGACCCCAAAACAGGGATGTATTTTAAATACTGCTCTTATAAACTTAGGCAGCTGCTAGAATACAGATTTTTGTGCTACTGTGCAATTTCTGAAGGATATAAAGTCTGAAATTCAATGCATGTCATTGTTTAATGATGTTAATCCTTAGATCATACCAGTGATTTGTCAAAAAAAGTAAAAATATGGACATTCATTGAAAATCTGTACAGTTGAGAGGCATGCCATTGTATAGTCTCAGAAGTTGTATATGTAATTAGCAGGGATTTCAGAAATACAAGGGGACTGGACATTCCTCTAAAAAATTTTTTTTTTTTTTTTTTTTTTATCTTTTTAGAGTCAATCTAAAAAGATCAAGCTTTTTTCGGAACATTCAATGTTTGATGAGAAAATCATACAGAAATATATCATAACACCACTAGCACAAATGTACAAACAACTATTCTAAACTTAAGAAACCTTTGATATTTTAGAAGGAATATAGACAATAGGCTATTTTTTTATATTTATTAATTTAAATCAGATTTTGACCACTGTTGCTCGTTGTAAAGTTTTCAGTTGAACTACATCAGAAAATAACTTAAAATGAACATAGGCTTATTATTTAACTGATGTGGTGAGCAGGGGATGTGTTAAGAGTTCCATAATCCATGAACCTAGGCTTATTGTTTTAACTGGGGTGGCAAGCAGGGGATGGGTTAAGGAGTTACCCAATCTATTTAACAACATTGGAAATGCACAGGTTTTCATTTAGACCTGGGGTGTGTCTGCTTGCAACTGTATTTGCCATTTTAACTCTTTAACTAACAGTAAGTTGTCTGTGTTCCAATGGGGGTCAGTAATCCCTAGGGGATCTGTGACTTTTTGTCTACCTCCATGAATTGGAATGCTGGCTGGGAAATGGCTCCCTCTTCTAGTAGTTTAAGTTGTGTAAGATCAATTTGTTTGAAGGCCGCCGTTACCTTATCAGTGGTGACTAACTAGTAGCACTGGTCAGCTTCAAGCCCTGATTTCACCATTTTGAGGTAAACTTCTTGGTTCATGACGACAAGGCCCATGCCTTTATCAGCTTTCTTGATCCTGAGGTGGGGGTGGGCATGGATCATACAGAGTGCAGCTCATTCATCTTGGGAAAGGTTGAACTATGTGTGTCAAGGTTTCTTGTTCAAGGTGCTCCTAATCTTGTGCTAGCAACACAGTGGAAAAAGCATGTAAGACAATGTCTAATTTTGGATTAGAAACACTTTTATGTAACAATAAAGCTTTCATACCTCTGCTAGGTGTATCAGATAATTTTACAGCATTTGAAGCAATTAAAGCTGCAGAATTTAATGCAATGGAATTAACTGACATATAAGCTTCATGGTCTACTTGTGATGTGTCCAAGTCCCAGAGGGTGTAGGGTCTGGGGTCATTCCCTCTCTTCCTACTGCCATTCACCCTCTCACTGCTGCCATTGGTGATTTTGGAGCTGGCCTGAAGGTTTTGCTCTGGGCCCCCAATTATTAATTCAGATTCCTTGTATACAATTTGGTATCAATAATTGTATCTGCTAGCTTGGCTCTTTGAGCTGGTATAAAATTGAGCCCTCTTCTGAGCAGTGTTATAGTGCCCTGATCAAGTACACTGTCAGAAAGGTTGAACATTGATCCAGTGGCTGGGGATGGGTGATGCTGGGCTACTTCAGTCATTTGGTTAAACTTCTTGTGGGCGGCCATCCTCCCCCTTTGCCCCTTCCTGTGGTCTGGTTGGGACAGTGAGTTGCTGGACCTCTCCCTAAAAATTTTCCTTTTGGTTTGGGTTGTGGAGGTGTCCAAAATTGTTGTTTTGGTATTCCTGGTGTTCTTGATTTCTCCAGTGAGCTCTCCTTGTTCTCGGTCTTCCTGTCCTCTGGGGGGAGGGCTCCTGTGTTACTGGGGCCTGAGTGGATATATATATACATACATGGGTTCAGTATAGAATCCCGAAATACTGGAATCCCAAATTTCAGTGTTTCAAAATTCTATAGCTGAAAGCTTGAAATCGCGAAACACCAGAAGTGTGAAATTCAAAATCCCGACGTTCAGAGCTTCTGGTGCTGTGGTGTGTGAATGGATAGGTATATGTTCAGGTAAGTATGTATGTGTAAGTGTGTTGGTTAGGGTCTTTAGTGTATGTTAGTGTGTGTTATGGCTGTGATGTGTGTGTGCAAGGAGCTGTGAAATGTGTGGATGTGAGTTACCTTTGTGTGTGTGATTGTGCATTCTCAGAGTTAGTATATATAAGTAGGGGGGTGTGTGGGGTGCAGGGAGCTTGCCCTCCTGCTTGTCTGTAGTGTAGGATTGTATGTTTGATTGTGGGGGGACATTGTGTGTATGTGTGCGGTGTATTTGTAGTGTATGTTCACAATTTTAAATTTTGCGCTTCTGGGGATTCTGGTTTTACAGCTTTTGACTATTGAATTTCGAAATACTGAAATTCAGGATTCAGTCTTTTCAGATTCTATAGTGAATCCATATACATACATATATATATACATATCACTCAGAAATAGATACATATATACATAAATATATATATATATATATATATATATATATATATATATATATATATATATATATCTATGTGTACCTGAAATGATCTTAGTAACATAAGACTGGCAGTAAAGAGACAGACCGAAAAATATCCAAAAGTAAAAGATTGAAACTGAAAAGTATCTAAACTGAAAGACATTAATAAAATTGAAGTTATACTTTGATTTATGCCCTTTCCCCACCAATGTAACTTTGGAGTTGGTATATTTAATTATTAGGGATGCAGGGGTGCAGCCTCCCACATGAGGGGTGCAGGGGGCTTGTTCCCCTTCAAAAACATTGAACAATGTGGTTCAATTTTGTCAGATTTTTCAATGGTTTTCTATGTGGTTAGATTATGTCACATTTCTCAATGTTTTTAAAAAAGGCAAGCCCCCCCTCTTCTCCCCACCATCTGGGGGATGCATCCTCCACACCCCTTGCTAATTATATATAACAACTCCAAGGTTGCACAACAGTGGAGAAAAGACATTAACCCTCCCATAGTATAACCTCAATTTTGTCAGTATATTTCAGTTTAGATTTTTTTTGTTGATGTTTTTTACTGTCGATCTTAAGTTGCTTAGTTCATTTCAGGTACAGCCATATAGATACAGATAGAGATATAGATATAGATGGAGACAGAGATAGAGCTAGATAAATGCACAAGTTCGGACACACAGATAGATAGATAAATAGCTAGACAGACAGACATATCCTGAAGTGGTTGCTATTCTTCCACTGTGCAAGACCACATTATTCCATCTATCACTTTTCTTTTTTTCACTGTTCAATTTGGCTAGACCTTTAACTTGCTATGACATTACATCAATATAGCCACTATTGTTATTCTGTTATTCTAATCAACTGTTTAACTAAACTAAGTAATCTTATAATTCCTTATAAGTGAATCAAGGATGTAAACTATTATCCATGTTTCATAGATATACCCATGTACTCTTGTAAAGCCAGTGAAAATTCCTCCTCAATATTTGGCTTTTGAACTTACTCATAACTTATTTACAGGCTAATAAAAGTTGGAATCCAAAGCTCATTTTGCTTCTGTGATTAAAATTGATGCTGTTTAGGCTTTGACACATTTTGGGTTCTGAATGTGGTCCACCGACTTAGCTACTCTGTAAAGGTTTAGGGATAGATATTGTAACTGGTGCAGCTATCAGTAATTTAAATATAGTTTGGTCACCCACAAAAATGCTACTAAGAACAAAATGTCTGATTGTGATCAAAAACAAAATTTTGAACCAAGATAATTCTTTCCACTCATGAATAAATATTTTTCTCTAAATCCATTTCTTTAAATTGACTAAATAGAAATACATGCAAACCATATGACAACAGAAATATTTAAAGTCAAATTTACACCAGTCAAAACAAAAAAGTAATAGCGTGCAGTGGTTTGACAGTATTATACAAATGTCCTTCTAAGATCTGTCATATGGCTACTCCCATATTACAAAATATAACAAAAGAAATAAATAGAGAACAAAAGTCATCACAACCCTCGTTCTTTAGAAAATTAAAATTTTTAAACCTCAGACTTTTAAGGGTTGTGAATGAATGATAGTAAACCGCTTTAGAAAGGGCACATGGAAGATTAGCTACTAATTATTTTCAAAAAACTACACTCCCATTCTGCAGCACACATATTTATATTACTGAAAGAAAATGTCTTTCTTGTCTCAGCCCTCTAGCCTTACTGCCCAAAACAGCACTATCCCTTCCTTCTTACAGTATAGACACAATTCCTCCATATTCCCCTCCTTAGTCGCACGTCCCTGTTATTTCACTATTATAGAATACTCCACTTTCCTTCTAACCTCGTGTTCCATTTCCCCCTTCCATCCCATCAATGACTTCCTTCACCCAAATACTTCTTTCTTCATAACGGAAATTACCACTAGCCATCCTCCCATTCTCAAGTGATTACCTTCTAAACCCATCCTGCTATAAAGTGTTCCTCCAAATTTTATCTACTCTTATATGGCCTGTCTTCATCAGTCTCAAATATATAAAATAGTCAAGTGTTCTTCACTATATGTACCCCACAGTACTATGTTGTCCTGTACTTTCTTCAAAGATAACATAAGCATATAGTCAGACCAGAATTAATCGCATCTGCAACAGGAATTCTCATCCCACCACCCCTTTTCTTGAGCTTTCTAGGCATCCTGTACCAGTGATATCAAATTCTTAATTGCCAGACATACAGCTTTAGTTTAATTATTGTGATCCAGCTTAGATAGTATGACATTTTTCTTTTCATTTTGAGTATGCGACTAAATAGGGACTTGGAGACAGTCAATGTCAAGTACTACCAGTCGTGATAGAATGGTTGGGACATAGCTCTGCAAAATATATATGCTGGCTAGTCTTAGACCTTGAGGGTGGAAGATGGATTTCATGCTTAATGACTGAGAATAAGACAGTCCATTTACATATCAGAGGGGGACTTAACAGGTCATGAAGATGATGAAAATATAAAAAGTTGGGAAAACACTGGTGAGTATTCTGAAAAAACAATGTAGCCTGTCAATCTTTACTGCTGAAATACTAAATGATTTTTACTAAATTCATGTACCATTTTCTTATAAAAATAGCACTATCTGTCAGTAATTCACATTCATCCATAAGTGATTCTTCAAGCTGCTTCATACTGTTCATGAATAACATCTGCTTATTGCAATGATCCTTTGAGTCAGGAAGAATTTTTATCTTAATAAATAGTGGTGAGCCAGCCAAACCAGTGGAAAACTTGAGGATCAGTGCTGTCCTGAGTAATAGGCTGCATTCACGGTAGTTTCCATGAAGGATACTGACACAGATGAACCATTTTGAAAGAATATTCCCTCACTGGTAACCAGGATATAGAATGACCTGACAGAGAAAGCTATTTTGCTGTAGGAGAGAAGAAGGTAGATGGCTCCACATGAATAACTCCTAAATCTATGATGTTTTTGAACAGGTCTATTAAGGATGCCCTGCAATAAAGAGGGATAACAAGATCATGCTATAGGGTGTTCATCATTCTTTCAAAAAACAAAGGCTATAACATTTATGTGTTTTTGTAATTACATGCATGCAATAAAATATATTAAGAAGTTAGCTAAAAATTCAGTTGGGATTTTCCTGATCTTAAACATAATTATGCTTTTCAGATTTGGAGGTTTCAAGCAATCAATAAGCATACTTTAGGCACTATCAAAGATAAGACTGATTATATAGCTGAGTTTGTTTAGTTAAATAATGCTTATGCCCGTAAAGCTGTTTCCATTCTTAGGACAAAAAAATCAAATGAAATGTGCAAATCCAACACTACTGGCATTATACTGCATAGAAACATTAAAGGATGTTAAACTATAGCTAGAGAAGGCAAATGTCTTAAATTAAGAACAGTTGAAGACAACATGTATAAAGGTTTGACAGCCATATGTATAATCCTAAAGATGTTTTCAAAACAGCAGACAAAAATGGAAGCATTTATAACAAATGCTTTTAAAAGGGGTAAGACAGATCTTGAGTTATCTATAATACAAGACAGTACTGGATAATTTCTGTGACAGACTCTGGCCCTGTAGTAGTATGCAGACAGACAAGACTCCACCACTCTAGTATTATATAGCCTCTTAACTACTACAGATTTAGCAATTACTCAACTCAGCTTATTAGGTTGGGGTATTCTTTTTCCCAAGCCTCTGAGGATTCTGCAGTGTTGTTTACATGCTGTTAATACTTGTTTCTTTCATAGTTTATTTCAGTATTTCTTTTACTGAATTGCACTTTGCACCTTGTATGTATATGTATATTTATTTTTTTGTCTTGTTCTTAATAGTTGCATGTATGTCATTTGTCTTGTTCCTAATAGTTGTATGTATGTCGTTTATGTAACTTCATACTTGGATAGTCACTGAAACTGGAGTCAGATTCCTTGTATGCATGCATACTTAGCCAATAAATGTGAATGTGAATTAGGAAAACTAAATTATTTAAAAACATTCTGTCATGGAATAGACAAAAGTCATTGTTTCAGAACATGGTGGCATTTGAGAATGGATTACAAATCTGGGGAACCACTAGGACAAGAGATAAGGGGGTGTTACTTTACTTTTACTCCTAAGGTGACTACAGCAATGTTAAATATTGAGCATTAACAGAAGTTCCATCCCACCCTTGGGAATCAAATGAACTACAGCCCAGACTGCAAGCAGTCATGCCTGCAGACACTAGTAAAAAGTGCTTTGACAGGAAGCTGTTTGATGGGTTTAATATAACATCACTAGAAGGCCTAGTTGATACAGCCAATCAATTTGCATCAGCATGGTGGCTGGTACATGGGACAAGTGAAGACAGATTAACTTCAGAAAAACAAACAGATGATACAAGATTGCTCTTAGCAAAAATTGACAAGACAGACAATGCTACTAAGATGTATGCACAGATGTTCCAACAGACACACATCATAGCCAGCAAACCCTATAACTATCATTTTATTTTCTATTACCTTAACATAACAGTGGCTGGGAAGGTTAAGAAATAAAGGAAGGATGCCTTTCATATGTTTTTCTTCCAGACAGGCACTCAAACAAGATGTATCTTCTGGTAATAGAGTCAAAAAGAAAATTATGAAACAGCAGAAGAAACAGAATTAGAACAGGTCGACTGATAATGGGAATAAGAGAGAGGGGGCAGATAGCAGTTAGGATACATGGCTCAGGTAGAAATCAGACCAAGGAAGCAGAGAATAGTTACAGTAAAGGGAGACAGTTCACTTATAGTCTAGTGTGAGGAACACTATGAATATTGCATCTTTGATTCATAAGCCTCTGAAACGGAAGATGAGGAAGGGAAGTCTGAGGTAAATTCCACTGAACAAAATGCAGTATATAAGATGGAAGAGAAGCCAACACCAAAACTTGGATATCTTGATTTATCTAAATTCTAAACCATTATAGCACCATTGGCCATAACAGTGGTGCAAGAAGATCTAGACAGAACAATTCAGTTAACACAGGGGACAAAGGAACAGGAGGACAGCCTGCAGTTTATGCCAAAAAGAATTTGTTCAAATAAGCCATGTATGAAGAGGTAAACCCACTGCCCTGCTTTTCTATCTAACACTTTTGTCCATATGGATAGATGGAGGCTATTTGTGTGGGTGTGGCCAGAGGGGAAATATCTGGGAAAAAAAAAAAAAACAGGAACATTAGTATCATTTTCTCCTCACTTTTTTCTGAAGAAAAGTAGTGGAAAAACTATACCACCCAGATTTGATGGATCCTGGTTACCCATTTACAGGAGTAAATCTGCCATTGTTAGATTCAAACCTCCAGAGGAGAAAGTAGGGAAATGCATAATATATTCATTGTTTGTAAAGCTACAGTACACCATGACTTATTTGGAACATAAATGCTGAATGCTTTAATTATTGGCATTAATAATGAAGGTTTGTGGAAACAGTGACACACTGACACTTGTATTGTTACTGATGTCTCAGATGTAACATTGAGAGAGAAGTCTCAGAAGTATCTAGGAATGCCTGATATATTGTATTTTAAAGCAACAACACCCTTCTTTATGGCTAGCATACAAGCTAGATTGTAGACATGTGCAGGCATTTGAGATTCAGGCTGAATAAGGAAAATTCCATCACACCAAATGCAGTATAGCATTCCTAGAGTGGGGAGTGCCTCATATCAACGGTGTTTTAAAAGGATGGGAAGATAAAGTAGTTTATTAAAAAAGTAAGTCCCTTTTGAATTTTTTCTTTTCTTTTGAAATTTGAAATATTGTAGAAAATAATGTGCATGTACAATATTAATGATAAAGTTAAGCAAGAGTATAGAACTGCTTATAAGAATAATAAAGTAAAAGTTTTATTTATTGGATGGATAAGTAAAGAAATAGATATGAGTAATGGTACAAGCCAAGTCTATCCTGTGAGTGGTATTTTATTTGTTTTGATTATGAATATAATAGAAAGGTAAAACACAAAATGAAGAACACAAATAATCAAATTCAAACAGAAGTTAAAATTCCAGTGACAATGTCTTATGCAGATGATATTATTATGGCAACTAAAAATAAAGAGTAGATAAGAGAGTTTTTTTTTTATTTAGTTGAAAGTTTAAAGGAAAGAAGTATTATACTTACTAAAGAAAAAAATAAAGGCATGTGTGACGCAATAAAAAATGCAGATATACAATTTTCTCTGACGGAATTATCTGTTTTAGGGATACATTTTGATAAAGAAGATTGCAAGAAAGGATTGGAATGAATAATAAACAATTTAAAAGGTACATGTATATTACAGAAAACATACAGATTAGCATATAAGAAAAAATGTATTTGATTAATTCTGTTATATTTACAAAGATAGAATATCTGTCCAGTGCCATCATGATTCCTACAGGATATGAAAAATAATCAGAAATATTTTTTTTTCTGTGGGGATCAAGACTAAATCCTGTTAAGAGAGGAGTTTTATACATGAAAAAAGAAGAAAGGACTGGGTATAATAAATCCAATAGTTTATGGTGATTCAATAAATTTATTTAAGATATTGAAATGGTTAAATTAAAAGAAAAATGACAAATTCTTGACCCTTATATTGAATTGTAAGTATGAAGAATTTTAGGGAAACATAAATAAAAGAACAAAAGAATATTTATATGAAAGAGAATTAGAAACAAATCATAAGAATGTGAAAATAAAATTGGACAAAGCAGAAGAAGATAGAAAGATATGGTTCAATAATAGTATGAATAAATATTATAGTATTAATCTAAGGCAATATGTCTCAGAAATAAATATTTTTTTCCAATATTTTTATTAGACTTTCAGTTTTTTAAACTTTAATATCACAAATGCTTTGCCAACATGTGATAAGTATTTATACATACAGATTACCTCTAACACATTAAAAAGATACCATAAGGACTATATACAAATAGTGCTAAATGCCTTTTTACAGTTTTAACTAATACAATAGCAATGATGCATACCATTATGAAACATAACTTAAAACTGTGATCTTTGATACAATTTTTTCTTTGTTAATTTAACTGATAGTTATTTGTAGATATTTTAATTTATTGAAGTATGTGGTCAATGATTATACTCCAAAATTGTGCAGAATAGGAGTGCTTACCTTGGTTATTTATTATTAACTTATGAGTTGTTATGTATTTAATTGCCACTTGTTTAAAACCATTCCATGACATATTTGATCTGTCCAGCCAGTTCTGTAAACTGTATAAGTTCATCAGTGAGAAAAGGGCAATTACAGCATGCACTTTTTACTTTGTTAATCCAAAGGGAGGGCTATATAAAATTGCAAATTTCCAGAACACTGTGGTCTTCTCATATCTCATGTTTTTCTAGCCTGGCTTTTAACAAACCCCACAACTTATGCAAACATTTACAGCTCCAAAAGACATGAAGAATATTAACCCTTTGGACTTTACAGTGTGAACAGTTTGTTGAGGATGTAGAGTAATATCTGTTGAGTTTTTCAGGGATTAAATATATATTATTTATTATCATTAGCTGGCTGTAACATTAGCTGGCTATATATAGTTTTTTTTTTTAAGTAAGTAGTTTTAAGGATAGTTGAATCAACTGGATTTAATGGTTATTTTGAATTGCTGGTTTTAATCTGGTCCAATGATCTGAATATAAAATACTATCCTGATATTTAATAGCTACAATTAATTTATACATATTTGCTAGCATTTTTACAGAGTGAACATATTCCACAACATCCTGCAAAGGTTAATGGTGTTGTCATAAACCACTGGGTCCTCAAAGAGGGTTAAGGTAATTTCTTTTATCTGTCTCAATATAAATAAATAACTTTTAAGAAGGTTTGGGGCATTTCTCAAACCATTAATTGAAATGTCTATATAGTTATAAATGCCTACTTTTGTCCTATCTCTAATAAAGGGGTAGCAATTTAAGTTTAGCCTTGAATTATTTAGTTTAAAGTTTGGATTAAGGTGAATTGGTTGTAAGATTTTAAATGTACTTTTTAGATTTAATGAGCCAATTATTTTTTGTAAAATAGTCATCTTGCTTTTTAAATATTTATTTATTTTGAGTCTTCCAATATTCTTGTTATTGACAAAATGCAAAGCTTTAGGATTGTATTTACAATTAATTATTTGATTATACCAAACATTGACTCAGGTGGGACTCCACTTCATCTTTACTGGGCAATAATCAGAGATTGCTATAATTCTACTAGCATTTATTATATCAAGTTTGGGAGGCCCAACCCACCAATCTTTAGGGAGAAATCATGTTTTGATAACTAATACAAACTGATTTGGGCTCCCATAAAAATTTAGATAGACTTGCATTTATAGTTTTGACCAATTTATTTGGTATTATTATATTAGATGCATTGAATGGAAATATGATTTTGGTAGTATATTCATTTTGATAATAGTCACTTTTGACAACAAAGGACATTTTAATGTATTCCATCTAAGAATATCTTGTTCAATCATTTCCCAAAGTTTCATTATATTGTTTTGCTACAACTTACTTGAATCATGATAGAAAGGTACACCCAGATATTTCAATGAATCTTTTAGTTTAATCTTAGTCTCTGGAAGGTAGCTGATTAAATTATAATTTGGATTTAAAGGAAAAACAGAAGATTTATTCAGGGTAAGTTTATAATTAGAAAATTGTGAAAATGTTTCAACAGAATGCAAAATTTTTGGTAAATCAGTATCGGGTATGGTGAAATAAAGATTTAACCATCAGCAAAGATTTTTTTTATAGGAATATAGTGAATTTTTTGAATTATAATAAGGAAGAATTGCTCTATATATACATACGTGTGTGTGTGTGTGTGTGTGTGTGTGTGTCCACTTTAAATTTTGAAACTTCAAAACCTCAAACATTACAATCCCGAGGTTCAGATTTTCAAAGTTTTGAAATCTTGAAATAAAAAAAAAATAAATAAAACAATAAAATGTTAGCAATCACATCCCTCCATGTGTCAGGGCTGTGTCCCTCACAGCTGCTGTGACTTAAATATAAGAACTGTGAGATGACACTACAGTGAAGAGAATGGTAAAGTAACTGTTCCACACTGTCGGGTGATCTTAATTGATCAGTTTTGAGATTTCAAAACTTCAAACATCTGAACCTCGGGATTGTGATGTTCAAGGTTTTGAAGTTTCAAAATTGCAAAGTGGACCCATGAGTGTGAGTGTGTGTGTGTGTGTGTATGTGTGAGTGTGTGTGTGTGTACATATATATATATATATATATATAAATACATATGTATATATATATATATATATATATATATATATATATGTATATATGTATATATATATATATATATATATATATATATATATGTATAAGTACAGGGATAGTATGCACCCTTGTCTTGTCCCATTAGTAATTTTTATTGGAGAGGAAGTAATCTTATTTATATGCAAGGTTGTGTGGCCATTTGCATACAGAATTTTATTAAATTAATAAAACCTTGCAGTAAGCCAGAGTATGGCAAAATTCAAACAGAAAGTCTAAATTAAGTCTTTCAAAGGCTTTGAAAGCATCAAGAGTGAGTGTAAAAGTAAATTTGTTATATTGTTTAGAAAGTAAAATTAATGTATCCAAAATTGTGTAGTCAAAGGTTTATCTGCCATAAAGAATGCCACATTGATTAGGTGCGATTATATTTGGGAGTAGAGGTTTCAATCTGTTAACCAATAAGACAAATATTTTAATATCTATGTTAATAAGTGGCATTGGTTTGTAATTTAGTGAGTGTTTGGTGTCAGAATTCACTTTGGGAATAAATATTATTTTACAGTTATTAAAATACAAGTCTGCAATACCATTTATTTTATATAATTGAACATTTGCAACAAAAATGTTGAGATTTGTTTGACTAAAAGTTAAAAGTCTGTTGTATAACTATTGGGTCTAGGGGATTTACCCACTTTGAGATTATTTATTTTGTATAAGATTTCCAGCCCATTGTATGTCATAAGGAATTTGACAGATAGAAGGGTTATTCAGAAACTCATTTAATATCTCATTAATTTCTTTAACAATATCTTCTTTTTGAAGTAAAGTAGGATTTAGGGTCCAATTGTATCCACCTTTTGTGATATTGGGTGTATTGGTCCAGTGTACAGTGCATGTGATAAAAAAGTCAAGGCTGAGTCTTAAGAATATTTCTGAAATCAAGAAAAACTCCAACATGGCCTAAGTTATACAGCAATGGAAGTTGAAAGTAAATTTCTCCAATGATGCACTTCTCTTTTGAAAATTAAAAGGGTCAAATAGGTTAATTTTTTTTTTTTTATCTGAGATTGCCATTGAAGCATAAGCATTGTATGTTTTACTCCTACTTATCTTGTCAGTCATAGGGTTGCTGACTGGGTTCCCATCTTCCCTATAATATAATAATTCGGAATGAAGCTTAATATTTTATTAATTGACATTATAAGCACATGTTGTTTGGTACAAGGTGCATATAAGTTCAATAACAGTATGGGTTTGTCAAAAAATATATTCTTAATAATTACATAATGCCATCTCCCCTCCTCACCTGTGTTATGTTGTAGAATATTATCTTTCAAAGATTTTTTGATAATTGCTACACCTATACCATTTGACCTACTACCAGATTTAATTATTGCTTTAATCCTTTTCCCCATTTCTTGATCCCACTGACTTGACATCATAGGGGTCTCCTGAACAAGTATTATTTCAGTCTTTGATTTTAATACTAGATGAAAAATAAAGTTTTCTTTTTTATTTGTATACCTTTAACATTCCATGAATCAATTATCCACACTGACACTCCTGACAAAAATATATAATGGAATGGTAAATCAGTGTTTCATCACGTCATGCTCCATTTGTTATCACACAAACTCAAAAAGAGTGACATGTAGCACTTAACTCTTCCTGCTAAAATCCCATGCCCAACCACAACTAACAATGCATACAGAACCATACAAATAAACAGCATAAAACCTTGAATCCAAATATGTTCTCCATGTGTTAACAAACTGTATCTCTTCTAGCTCTCTCTCTTACTACTACCTACATATTTTTTTCGTCATATTCCATACTAGTTAGCTCATGTTACACTCAAGTCCCATAATCCCTTATTACTGTTCTTTAAATTATTTATTAACTTCCAAAGTTCACACAACTTTATCTGTATATTTACTTACTTCATGCCTGGTACCTTGGTTCAGCAATGTATTAACCTTAGTCTTACCATATTTCTGCTTAGTTTCTTGCCATACTACGTGAAAATTTCCATATATGTTTTGTATTGTATTTCTATCCATTTTATATATTCCTTTATTACATGTTATGTAATTACTTCAGAAGTATGTATACTTAAAATGTGATCTGTGTTTATCTTTGCTCTTACTTGTTTACTTAAACTTTTTTTTTTGGGAGCTTTTCTTCTCTGGTCTCGGCTGTAAAAGGGCTTCTAAGAACCCAGACAGACTAACCCGGTTAACAAATGTAAAAAAATAAATAAAATAAATAAACAATTTCACAATGTTATTTAATATAAAAAATATTTTTAAACAGATTAAAACAAGCATAACATTCCTATAATTCAATGTAGCTTGTCACATAGTCCCACTGTGTAGTGCAAACTTATAATGTATAAGAATACTGTAAGAATATGTTTCAATAATTATATTTAGTTAAATTGTAAATAAACCTGAATCATGTAGCACAGCAATTCACATTTGACATAGTGATCTCCTTATTTATATTATAAAAATTAGAAAGTGTATACTTAAAATAATAGAACCAGTTGGGATATAAGAGAAAAAAAATATTTTTAATGTTTTCTTTCACACAAAAGACAGTTACGGTACATGTGAGCATTTTTACAGGAAATTCCTTATAAAAAATGCTAGGAAGTTCAGTGAACAATCCCTGTCGAGTATAAACAGGGCCCAAACAGAATCTTGGCTGAGAGGAATGCAAAATCAGCAGAACCAACATCTCCAGTACAAGAAAAGTTGTATTTTCACCATGAAATTGCCCTATATTAACAGTTATTCATCTAGCAAATCATGGTTTTCACCTTTTCCAGAATGTCTACTAGGACTTAGTGTAAGATCTTCATATTTTACTTTAGTAATCAACCTTCACTCAAGTGTCTTATTAAAAGCATTTATGAAGACTTGTTTTGCTTCTTTAGGTGACCCAACTGAGTATTTAATTCCTTTCTCCTGGAATACTAAGGTAGAGGGGTATCTCATTTGGAATTTAATTATTTTTATGATCAGGAATGCACAAAATGGTGACAGTTTCTGTAAATCCTACTTAATTTGGTATGGTAGATCTTGAGTGAAAGTAATTTTATTTCTGTTCCATGTTATTATTATTATTCATTTATTTATTTTTTGCAGCTGCTAGAGTTTTAAAAGCATCCTGGTAGTTTAGGAACCTGATGTATATTTGCTTCATCTCATCCTGGGTTTTTGCTGCTCTGAGTGCTCAATGTGCTCTCTCAGTGACACTATGGTTCGATTCTGCCTGGTTTTCTGAAAGGCAGCCAATGATTTGGTGCAGAACTTCTATTAGTTTTGATTTTTCCAACTTTTCAGGTACTGGCCTTGTATCAGGATATTATTTCTTCTACTTCTGGCTTCCAGGTCTATGAATATTTTGTTGTATTTCCTTAAGGGTTTTATTGTTGGATTGCAAAGCTTCTTGTAGCTGATTCATTTTAATTTTGTTTTCTAATGTTTAAGCATCTGTTTTTTTTTTCTAATCTGTCCACTATTTAGTGCATTATATAATCATAAGTTGGTGGTTGGTCTGAGAGTTGTTGAATCGAGGTTTACAATGGTTGTAATGCCATTTTGAATTCTTCTAAACCAGGAAAGTGATATTTCAGCTTGTTTGTGCCCTTTTGGCCTTCCAGATGTCCAGTGGTTCTCAGTTGTTTGGAAATTATTTCTTTTTCTGGTGTGGTTACTGCTGAAAGTTTAGATTTAGATGTTTGTATATCAATGATTTCTGATTCATTTGCCATTCTGTTTCTTTTAGGTAACATATGCTTCTTCCTTACAACCCGACGGTCTAGAACTTGATCAGATAAGTTGTCTGCTCCTCACAGGTAAGTCACTATGCATTTTTTTTTTAAAGTTTTGTGGTTCGCAGACGGTTGAGCTAACTTTAGAAATATTTTAGATCTCAGAAGGTCATGTTTTGCACTGATTTAGCTAGAGTTTCCCAGACGCTTTCATTGGAGCCATGCTGGCATGGTGCTAATAGGTCAGCTGCCATTTTTCCTTTCCATCTCAGAAATAAATATTAAAGCAGATAAGGAAAGAAATACATGGTGTAGATGTAATGTTAATGTCAAAAGTTTTGTGGAGATTGGGAATAAAGAAATTGCACATTAAGGTAAATATGTCTTATAAAAAGAAAGATGAAATAATATGCTTTTATTGTGGAGAGAAACAAAGAACATAATTTTTTTTTAATATGAAAGAATTAAAATGCTGTGTAATAAATTATGTATAGATATTTTTTTGGAAACATTAAAAAATTATGAAGATATAAAAACGGATATGATGGTTCAATGGTGTAGTGGTTAGCACTGTCACCTTACAGCAAGAGGTTTTCTAGTTTGATTTTTTGGCAGAGGTGCCTTCTGTGTGGAGTCTGCATGCCCTTCCTGCATTCATGTGGGTTTCCTCTGGATGCTCTGGTTTCCCCCCACATTCCAAAGACATTGCAGTAGGTGGATTGGACTTCTAAATTGTCCCTAGGTGTGAGCATGTACGTGCAAGTGTGCGGTGCACCCTCTGAGGAGGGTTGGACCTCAGACTAGCAACCCAACCCCATAAAACCCATACCTGCTATGGAAACAATGAGTTCTGAAGAACGCTCATTACCCGATGTGCTAAATGCATGGGAGTGATTCCAGCAAAAATGGATATTATGAAAACATAAACAAGAATTTGAAGACAGACTCCAATACTAATCTTTTTATGTAACTTATGTGATATGGAATGCAAATATGTATGTAAATAAAGGACCCCTTTGATTTCTCCCATCTGGACTGTATAGAAAATAGAGGGGTTGTGGAGAATGGTAATTCAGTTGTGCTTGGTAAATAAGTACACACCAGAAGAAGATCATTTGTTACCAGAAATTCCTGAGGTAATGGCTAGTCTGTCACCCACAGCATAATACTTTGGATATAGTTAATGTTTTTTTTCCCCTATTCATTCCATTATTTGTTTTCACATTTGAAAATCAATATTTGAATTATTCACTTTGTTAATAATATATGGATATCTTGTATTTTGACATTCACTCTGATTATAATGTCATGTATCTAATGTGTTTACCATTGACAAGACTGAAACAGATCCAATGAGATCAGTGTTCTACCCTGGTTAGCAAATTCAAAACAAATAAATAAACAACATTTAATCCAATCTTTAGGGACATCACTCTTTATCTCTAGTCTTTCAGCATGTAGTAGGAAAGATCCTTGAATTCTTACATAAAAGTTAAAATAATAAAATACTCCAGAGCAAGTCCTAAAACATGGAGGCTGAAAAACCAAAAAATTTACTTAAATATACAAAGTCTAAGTTGGACATTTCTTTGAATATTCCTTTTACACCCAGATATGGTGATGTCAGAGTTGGTATATATAAATTCAGGGGGGGGCATGAGGTACTTATCCCCCTCATTGGGGGTGGAGTGGTGCTAATTTACTGTTTGTTTTCTAGGCAGATAAGTTGGTCCCACTACCCTTTTCAGTTACAACTAGATCTCAGTGAGGAGCAGTACACATGCAATATAAAATACACAGTAAGTATTGAAAGAAATTTATAATTAGCAAGAAACAAGTCATGGTGTAGGAGGTCTAATTACTAGTACACACTGAGAATAAATCTCATCAACAAGTATAGATATATTGGCAAAACATGAGCTAAAAGAATCAATTATGTATGTAAATACAATACTGAAACATTGAGTAATATTTAGAGCAAGAAAGGAGGCTTTATATTTAAAATAAACAAAAGGGAGAGCTGTTACCACCTTATTTTATGATGCTTTATATTGAGTTTAATCAGTTAATAGGAACATAAGTGATGCTGTATGTAACCATCATAAAAATACCAATTTAATTCTGTGCTGTTTAGGAATGATCTGGACAGAAAATTCAAAGAAATCCCTTTTGAAAACTGTGAAATTGGAAAGAGTGTGAATTTTTGAAATATCTTAAAACTACATTTTGTTGCATTTATATCAGTATTAGCTACCAGATCAACACTAATTCTTGGTGATGAGATTAACAGGGACAGAATTTTCAACAAAGATAACACAGACATTTTTGAAAGGACAAATGATGATTACTGTATTTTGTGACTATATTAGTAAGCTTTCTTTAATTGCTTTTCTAGACTTTGTTTTCAATACAAAGGACTCAATGTGCTCATGATGTATAGACAACAGTAAGATGGAATCCATGGTTTAATACTTACTTAGGTCTCTTCTATACATATGTGTTTCTCAAATGTTGGATACTTTTCTCAGTGCAGACAAAATTACAGCAAAATGACAGCAATAAGAAAAGTAGCTTTACAAAACATAATGGCACTTGATTTCATCTTGACTTTAACACGTGGAACATACGGAAATGTGATGCACAAATGCTGCACATTCATTCTGAAAAATGAAGAAGAAATGAGTATAATCCAACACACTGCAGACTGCTCATGTGTCAATGAAGCTGATAGTTATCAATGGGTATGATTAACCCATCTATCTTTTGGACTAGGCAGGGGGGATTTTAAATTCGTGTATGCTTATGGCTGTATTTGTATAATTATGATTTTATCATGTTCTATGTGAAGAATATTAGTCTCAAGAATAATATAAGCCAGATATTGACAAATTGATGATTATCTTGAAAAGCATTTTTCCATGAGCCCACATCATTTTGGAATGTACAGAGTGAATAAAACAAGCAAGTAAATAATAAACAGACCAAACTGAATTAACCTACATATGGGTAACAGGGTGCACTTTCACTTAATGGAGCTGCACATAATTCTGAATGAACCTTAAGGAGTTATAGCAGTTTCAGAGTATAGTAACAGGTATTGAAGTCATATCACACCCACTTCTGAATTAGTGTTCAATTGTTTTCTTTCTTAAACCCATTATCTGTCTACACTGACCTGCATTTCAGTGTAGGTCTGAAGATAAGAGTTGTCAGGTGAAGGAAAGGTTCTCCTTAAATATTCTTGGTTACAGAAGGATTGTTTTGGCTCCCTAAAGAGGCATAAAATCAAGTCTCAGAAATCTCTTTATGATTGAAAGAAACTTCATGGTAATAATCAATTCATGAATTCTCAGGTGGGATTGTTAGACAGAAATAGTTATATGAAATTAGCCTGGACTCGATGATATTTTTTGTCTCAATTTCAATATGCAGAGAAATAGAAACTTAGAGAAATGGACACTGTTGGGTAATATCAATCACATAACAGGAAGATCAAGACATAGCTATACAAAGAAGAAAATTTTACAGTCAAATAATAAGAAAGTGCAGCCATGGCAGGGATAGCCATCAAGCAGTATAAGCCTTGGCTCTAGATGATTGATACTGATAAAGTGACACCCCAACCGTATGTGCAAAAAATGTAAAAAAGGGGTTGTGGATGGACAATACCAAGAAAGGAGGAGGGGTATCCATATTCATCAAGGACACCCACACCTCAAGATTGGTGGCATCGCATGATGCATCGGAAACCATCCAGGTGCAATTAACCATAGGCAAGATTGCTCTGCAATTTGTAGCATGTTACAGGCCACCCTCGCAAACTCAGGAACCTCATATGGCCTTCCTGAAAACACTGGAGGGGATAAATGTATCTCCAAACACCATCATACTAGGTGACTTCAACTACCCTAATATAGACTGGGAACACTACTCAAGCCCAAACACTCTAGCCCAAAAGTTCCTGGAATTCATAAACTCAAATGCCATGGAACAACTAGTCACCATCCCCACAAGAGGAGAAAACATACTTGATCTCATCATCACGAACATGGGAGCACAATGTTCAACGCCGAAGTATACCCCTCACTGGTGAGATCTGATCACAAACTAATCTCGCTGGAGGTCCTCATCCCGCCCCCACCGAAATGAAAAAGACCACAGTAAAGAACTTCAAAGCTGACTTCACACTTCTAAAGACTAGTGTGGTCTCCTTTAAGGCCCCTGAGCCGGCGGTTAACATTACTCAAACCGCTGAATCACTTACAAATGCCTTCTACCAGCACCTGCAGGGCTGCATGGATCAGGCAATCCCAAGCAAAACAAAGACTCTTTGTACCAAAGGCAAGCGTCCAGTCTGGTGGACCCCAGCCATAAACAAACTCTACAACAAAAGGAGAAAGCTACTACAAGATAGAGCAAAATCCTTAAAAGGTAAGACACCGCTGATCACTATAAGTAAAAAGCTAAGAGCTCTCATAAAATCATCCAAAGCTAATTTTGAGAAAAAATAGCTAAGGACTCTAAAGACAACCATAAGGCATTCTTTAGCTATGTCAGAAACCTAGGAGGAAACTCCCAGATATGCTCAGAATTAGTTCAAAATGATGTGAAGATTACTGATCCTACAGACATTGCCAACATACTGGCTGACAGGTTCAGTGCAAACTTCTCCCCTCCCCTAAAGGAGAGATATCTATACCAAATGATTGTAGCCCCCCAAACATCTCTAACGCCCAGGTGAGAACTGCTCTCTCCAAGGCAAAGAACGCAGCATCCATGGGACCTGATGGTGTCCCCGGCTGTGTGCTCCATGAACTCAATGAGGAATTAAACCCACAGTTAGGACAGCTGTTTAATCTTAGCCTCACCTCCGGATACGTACCCAGGGAGTGGCGCACAGCGACTGTGGTCCCACTCCACAAAGGCGGTGCCTCCACCGACCCTGGAAATTACCGTCCCATTAGCTTGACAAGCCTTATCTGCAAAGCCATGGAGAGGATCATAATGGATCTCATAAATAAAGACATAGGGAACTTGCAGACTTTGGATCCAACCCAGTTTGGCTTTGTCAAAGGCAGATCATGCCTTTTAAACTTGGTTGACTTTTTCAAAACAGTCACCAAGGCCATTGACGAGGGAAAGGCAGTCCATACAGCCTACCTAGACCTGGCAAAGGCTTTTGATACAATACCTCACTCGGGTATCATTGAAAAACCCATCAACTTAAATGTAAACCCATACATTACAAGATGGGTTGCAAACTGGCTGAGTGACAGAACCCACAGGGTCAGAGTTGCTGGCGCCATGTCAGACTCAAAGCCTGTCACAAGTGGTGTCCCACAGGGCTCAGTCCTGGGCCCACTCTTGTTTGGCATCTACTTTTCTGAAGTACAAGCAAACACAGGAGGGTTATGGCTGACAAAGTTTGCAGATGACTGCAAACTGGGCCGTAGTTGAAAACACATCCAACACAGATATCCTTCAGAAGGGTCTCACAGAAACGGATAACTGGTGCCAGAGCCATGGCCTAAAGTTAAATGCCAAGAAATGCATAGTCATACCCTTCAGGAAAAATAAGGTTACCCCTAGCTACCATATAGGTGGCAATCCCCTGAACACAGAAGAAGTTATTAGGGACCTGGAAACCCAGGTTGACAGTAGCCTTTCATTCGACACTCATATTGCTAAATTAGTTAGGAAGACCTTCTACATTGCCCACCTTATCATGAAGGGATTCACATCTAGATCAAGGGAAGTCATAGTCTCCCTATACTCATCACTCATCAGACCAATGATCGAGTACAATGCCCCATTCGGAATGTATCTGACCCGACACTTGCAGCAGCTGGAGAGGCCACAAAAGTTCCTCACCAAAAGGATAAAGGGTCTCAAAAATCTGTCTTATGCTGCCCGACTGAAAGAACTCCAGTTATATTCAGTTGCTTACTGCTTGCTCAGAGGTGACCTATGCCTGACATACAAGGCCATGTCAAACCCAGATTTGATGAACATGCTTCATCTCAAAAATCTAGATCCCTCAGAGCCACAAGGGCGGAGACTTAAACCTCGACACGGTTATTAATAGGACGTGCTGGAGGGATAGATTCATCAGGGAAATAGCTCCTATGCTGTGGAACAAAATCCCAGTTTATGTGAGGCAGAGCACCTCGCTGGCCTTGTTCAAGAGGAATCTTGACCAATGGATGGGAGATCGCAGATACACCCCAGGGGTTACCTCAGTGTCACTGCTCGACAGAGGCACAGCAAAATAATGGGCATAGTTTCTCCAAACTAAAGGGGTGGCGTAAGCCACAAAACTATGGGCTAGGCTTATAAATGCCCTCGGGCAGATAGCCTAGTATGAACCTATGAACCTATGAACCTATAAGAAAGTGCTGACTAGTGTTAAGACAGTGGGGAAAATGGGCCTCACACTTACTGTATAATAATAAGGCAGTCATTTACATAGTATGCGGAGGATTTGAAACAACTAGTCTTAATGAAGGAAACAATAAGCAAATGGAAAAAAAATGGAGAGTATTCTACATCCATGTAGCGTGTGGCCTGTCAGTCATTGCTGATAAAATACTAAATTATATTTTGTTCATTTGTTTACATGTTATACATGAAAGTAGCAGTAGTTATCAGTTGTTTAGATTTGCTTATTAGTATTTCTTAGTCTGTTGTGCCATATACTGTTCTTGAATAAAAAAATGTAAATTGCATGGAGATTTCAAGTCAGGAATAATTTTTATCTTAAATAACAGCCAACCTTATCTACCTTTGCTTCTTGAAATAAAAAAAAAAAAACTCTTGCTACCTTGCTTATAGAAGTCCACATGTGCCTTGATGCTTTCTGTATTACATATCCTTGTAGACCGTATTTTATTTTTCTGTGCTTACACCTTATATCACTTGGAAGTGCCCTCCCAAAGTATTCTGGAAGGTCAACATTCATTTTCACTTCTACCTTACTTAGCCACAAAAAATTACCCCTTCCACCATTCCTCCCATCCTACACAAAGCAAACATACATCCTCCCTGCCACAAATTGTTTACACTATATTTATGCCTGATACATATATTCTAAAATCAGGCACATCCCAAACACCATTCTTCTTACTCATCATAAAGGTACTCATTATTATTCCTTCTGTGATTCCATTTCCAAACGAGTGAATATCATATCCTCTGAATTTCTTTCACTCTATTAGCCTAGGTCTTGTTACAATATATCTTAAAAAATGCAAGATCAAGGCAGACTTATTATCCTGATTACCAAGAATAGATAATTTATACCAATATGCCCATTGCGATGTTCTACCATTAAATTCTCTCTCACATTAGCCTAATAGAAGTCCACTAAGGGATCTCAATGAACTACAAGAACTAACATACCACAAAAATCTCTTCTAGCCTTCTACATTAATTTGCCATTTGAATGTCACCAGCACTAACAGATGCTTGTCTCTGCTGATGATTCTTTCAACAAATGAAAATACAGTTTCAGACCTATTCCATTATAAATATGACCTCTTGCTTTTTGTCCACAACCAAATGCCATATCTCTTCCACTTGCACATGCAAACAAACACTAGCAGATGCACATCTTCCACATCAGTACTTGCTTCCTTCCAAAGAACAAATTCTTTTCTGCTGGCATACCTCATACAATGTTCAGCAGCTTCCGTAGGATATCATCTCCAAAAAGCTATTTTGCTCTTCCAAATCCTTCCTGTTGATTAAACATAGCAATGTGCTATTTAAGCAAGCTCCTTCGACATAGCTCATGCTCAGTGCCATTTCTTCTGAAATTTCAAAGTTGTTTTCCATGCATCTTCACAAATTGTATCCTGTTCTTACACATTCTAATGTTTGACCCACTTTTTCCCAAGCACTGCCTCCTCCCTTTTTTCACACCCATCTCACTACACAGTATTAATGCCAGACTTTTCTCTATTTTATATAGATTTGATATAGCATACATCTATGTGACATTTCCTTTGAGTATATTTCTCTAGATACCAGACCTGTACTAATCATCTTAGTCTCAGTTGCTCAGACCCTAACAACATATCCAAAGATACCTTAAATTATTTTCTGATCTTGACAGAAATGTTGAGCCCCTCTTCACCATTTACCATGGCTAATAAATTATTTTCTGACATGGACAAAAATTATGAGACCCTCCTCAACATTTATGTTAAGAAATTATAGTCCTTAAAGGACAACAATGGGATATTAAAGAAGATTGCTTGACCTGTTGTCTCGTTTAGTCCCTGTTCATTGATACAGCTTTGAAAATTTACCCATGCAGCTTTAAAAACTAATCCACTCAACTGTTTTCCCTGTTAGCCTTCCCACCTTTCCATACTGTTTACATTCACTTCGAAAACCAAGTTGAAAAACCTCTAGCTGGCTCTGAAATGATGATGTCACATCTGCCAGAGCTCTTGCTCTAGCTACTGGGATGTTTCCTCCCCCAAAGTGATGTAATCTCCACCTGCTTTGCATGCTGTATAGAAGAGCCAGTGGACCCCCCACATTGTGATGTCAGAGCTGCCTTGCCCAGCCCACTCGTAACCTAGCAAAAATGGCGAACTATAATCTCACTTTTCTGAAGAGCCTTACCGATATGTGACAAAGAAGCACAGTAACAGCTGCAAAAGCTAAGGGCATAAATTTGCAATGACCATGCATAGACATTAATTGCATGTTTTTACATAAGAAGCAGATGTCTGTCACAATTAATCGACAACACTACATCAGATTACAAGAAGTACGCAATACCATAATTTTCTTAAATTACCACTTAAAAAAAGCATGTGGGTGCTGTCATGCAAGTCTGTGAAATATTCCATGTTTATAGTGCATCATTTGTTAGATATTTAACCAAATAGGAAGGAAAAATAAGTGGGAGTTTGATGCTTTTCAAAACAGTAATTATTTCCAGTGCTATGGAGCTTGGTTCTAAATTTGACAGGAGGAGTGCAACAAAAAAAAGTCTCCCACTGTAAGGAAGGAAAGGCAGACAAGAAAACAGTACATTAGTCTGGTCACTTGCTGTGAGCTGTCAATCACATGCAGATAATGGGTCAAATTACCCTTAGCTCTTTGACAGCTAGGGAAGGTAGGTATGAAGGGGGAGGGGAGATACCTTGAAGAACAAGATTTCAGCCTTCTCAAAAAAATCAAGTTAGCATTTCTAAGAAGAAAGAGCAGTAAAATGCACTTTTCATTTCTGTTCTGTAGCATTTGCACTGCTTGTGTTTGAAGTAGTCATTGAAAAAGGATAAAATTTTAACCAAAAGTAAGTGACTATAACACAGCAGTCAATGCCTGTAAAATCAGTGCACTGACAGGAGCTTTAGGGAAAACGTGTTAGATCTGATGCAATTTTTTGGTGACAAGCAATGCATTCTGGGATAATTAGAGGCAGACTAAACAGTCAGAATTATTTCAAGATGCCAGAACCCCTGTGGTCAGAGTCAGAAACAGTGTATAAAAATATCTAAAAAGCTCTAAATAGTCCCAGAATCATGTTAAAATGTAGGAAACAAAAAACCATGATGAAATAAACATGGTTTTTGAGTCTGTGTGTGCGGTTGTCCTTTAATCAAAGAATGCAGTCTTACAGTGTTACAATGCAGCCATGAAATTAGCTCTAAGTTGAAGCTTTCTATAAAGGAATCTGGATCCTATTTTCTATACCCTGTACATAAGATCATCTACTCAGTTATCTAAATTTCTTTTAAGCTTTGACAAAATCCTGAAAATATGTCATTTTTGAATGTAATGGACTAGTAATGAGAAGTTACATTTATATTTATGTATGATTATTTGTGTACAATAGTCATGGCTAACATTTCCTTGCAGGAAATAATTTCAGATATTTAAATCAAGTCATCCCTAAATAATCTGTAATAAACTGAACATAACATTAATTTTGCTAAATGATTTGTGCATGTTACAAAGATCCTGAATACCTTCTCCATAGTGCCATTGAATATGTTAACAACAAATAACCTGTTTAGCAGTCTATATAGTAAGACTAGCATTATATTTTATAATGGATACTCTTACAATTGCAAAGCAGTGACATAACACTATTGAGTGTTGTTACATAACTGAATTAAAATTGTTCTAATTTTAGAACATCTTTTAATAGGATTAATGGTGTCCATAATAAAGTCAAGTTTATAGTCAACAATATGTCTCTTTATGTTATGACTTAATTTAATTTGCATTCATTATTGACGTGCAAGTCTGTTGTCCTTCTCCCCAAGCAACAGAACTCATTTTGCTGTTGAAAGTAAGTACATTATTTCATGTCTAGTTATAGAGGTGGTTTAGTTAGGTTTCTTGGGCCCATTGATTCGCTGTTAAAGTAACCATGGTTCTTAGTTTACAGCCATTTGACTACAAAAAAAATACAAAGAAAGGGTTCCAATACAGACTTCTAAGAGACTTTCTAGATAATAGGCTTTGGATTTGTTAGATATTGATAAGTCCTAACCATAGAGGATATTTTTGAAAAACATTTTAAATACCAACATGAAAACCATTTTGAACTCTAACTCTCTAATGTGTAAGGTTTGAGTCCTTCCATAAAACATGCACATGGAATAGTACCAAACGGCTGTGCTAAATTTAAGTCAACCATTTCAACAAGAAGAATTTTTGCTAAGATGTCAATAGCATTATTTAAGAATTGCATAAAAGTAGTTAAACATAGTCTTGAGTTAATAAATCTGTGTTTGGTTAATATCGGACTTAGGTACTGTGGTACTGTTGGACTGAATAATTTTGAAGGATGCATTCAAGTCATTGTCTGCCACACTAAAGCATAACTTTTTTTCAGTTGATTTCTATCACTTCCTTAATGAAAAGGAATAATAATAGATTGTTCCCAATATTGCGGACATTGCCCTTCTCACAGGACTCCTCAAAAATACAATGGAAATGATAGTAACTCATTTGATGTTTTACTAATAAAATACTAGGGATATAATATGGTCTTCTGATTCAACTGGGTTTGACTTTTTGAAAGTCTCCTTCATGAATTATATTGCTATACGAATTGTAAAATTAGTTAAGTTCTCAGGTCACCTTAATTTCCTGATGCTACAAAAGACACTAAAAATATCAACCCAGTCATGCCTCAAAAAGTTGCCAATTTATGATTTATTACTAAAGCTTGTTTGTCCTTAGGAACTGTTGAGACTAGGGCTAGATCAATAGAAAGTCCATGCTACTGAATAATATCAAATTGGATCATACTATCCTGGCAGAATGTATAACTGGGGTGGTAAAAGCTCTGCTTTTTCAGAATGTTATACATGTCAGAAACATTATTTTGATCTGAAGAACCTAGGGGTGGACATTGATGATTGGTTGCAATGGGTAAAGAAAGCAGAGCTTGTGCAATATCAATAATGGAATTCTCTGTCTCATAGACTTCTGTTTTATATAATCAAACAATTCAGAATTGTAGGCATTCCAATGAATATTAAGATAATTTAGATCCCACAGGAAGAATACAAATGATTTAGCAAGCACTCCTTCTACTCTGTAATGGACCTGTCATTCTAAGATGGACTGAAATTCAGGCTGGGATGGAAATCATATAACCTTAAAATACTAATACAAATATCAATATAAGCAATCAGAATTTCAGCATTCAAACAGGTAAAAAGAAAGAGGAGGAACTACTGCTTTTGAAAAGAAGATGGACTTCCAATTTTATTTATCTGGTGTTGTGATATATGTACAGCTGGCATTGGTGAAGATGAACAACTGATTCTAAGTAATAGTTTTGAGTATAACTACAATGTCAATTTCTTCAGAAGTATAAAAGAATTGCAGTAACTCCCATCTATTTTTTAATGCTTCTAGTAATTTGAGATGATAACTTTAGCAGTGCATTTGTTTAATGCTAAAGAATTATACCTGGAATTTGACTTCTGATGAAAATGTTACCTAGTTTAACTGTATTACCAGTCAACTGTTTTTTTTTCTAAATATCCTGAAGAAATATTATCGCACTCCCTCCATAATCTCTTATAATGGCATTACTTGAGCTCCTTCCTTATAAGTTCTTCGAAGCCAATTGCTGAGTAGGTCTGCTCCTTGTTAGAGCTCCAAGTAAAAGTAAAGTCTATGGTCAAATATATATAAATAAAAAGTAGTTTAATCTACGATGCACAGGAAATGGAACAATGAATGTCATGCTCCCCTATGCCATCTTGCAGTTGTAGAAAATGCCTAACCACAACCGTAAAAATGAAAGGAAGAAAATGAGAACGGCAAAAATACAGGAAACACATCTGTCAGTTAGTCGTGGGTGGTGTATTATCAAAATATTGGAGGAAGGAGACGGAGAACATTTTACAATGCCTACAGAAAGCTCCTGCAAAAGCAAAATGCAGTCCCCCAGTGCAAACATTATATCATCCCAGAACAAGATACACAAGCAATTAAATTAGGATGATTGCCTTCTTAATGACAATCAATAGCATATTCTCCTATACAAATCTATACACTGTTCAAATAATTAATTCTTAGAATTCCCCAAAGTAACAAGGTCAGCATTCAAACAACTTTATATCTGGGCACATAAAAGGAGATGTATTAAAATAACACTTCATATGCTGATGTGATGAAAGGGCTGCCATATCACTAGAGAATGCAAAAATAGGGGCGATGATAGGTGGAACAAGTTAATGCCATTTAGCTAACACATGAATGACCTTTAGAATTCAAAAAGGTTTCAACACACAATGAAAGAAAGAGCAAAACATGAAAAGCCACAATTAATAACAGAAACAGCTTTGCACTTCAGAAGCACATCAGACCCCTACCATTGGACAGCCTTTAAATAAAAGAAACTGTTTTAGACTTAGTGCTGACACTGCTTCAGTCTATGTCATTCCTGACTCATTTTATGATGCCTTACATCTGTTAGATCAACATTCCTGTAGGGTGTTCATCTTTCACGGAGGAGCTGGTTTGATGAAAGCATCATAATTTAGTTCAGACAAAACAAAATGTTTCCACCTCAAGGACCTCTATTCTTTTAAATTTTAAGTGATCTATCCCTGGTGGCTCCTTTTCATTCCTCCATTTGTCTGATGTACCAAGTGATAATACTGGCCTTTTGTAAGTACACATCTGTCCCTAGTGACCCCCTCATCATCCCTCCATTTGTCGCATATACCAAGTGATGGTACTGGTTCTGTAAATAGGGTACCCACTCACTTCCATTACTGTTTACGCAGCTTCCTAACATGGATGAAACATTCGAAAAAGTGCGTGAACTGTAGGCCTAAATGCAGGCATTGCTGTACTTCATTCCATAGGCACACTTCTGTTTCATTTAAGGTTTGGTCTGTTCAGATAACATTCTGAAAGAAGAATACGGCTTCCTTTGGGGATAGAAATAAACATATTGCTCCTCTCCATTGTAGCTGCAGTGTGACCAGGTAGATTAACTTCGCCCATACTTGCCTGAACTACCCTATCATATGGTTGCACTGGACCAACATTTTTAAGTTATGAGTGGTGAAGTCTTCTATCTACCAGACTTTCTTGCCAGCAATGACTAAACCTTTCTCTGCAGTAGCTTTCAGTTAGCCATTATATACCTTTAAGTTCACACATCCTGAAATGAATTGTCGTGTTTTGTCTCCCTCTCTTGCATTGCTTTGTCATAAATAATGAGCTCACACAACAGAGAAATCTGCATCTGAGGGGAAAGAATGACACTATCTAAAGGACCTGTTTTAAAAATAGCACTTTGCTTCCACTTTATCTGTTCAGCAGACCACTCACATACATGTTATATCTATGTATCCTGTTTTCTAGATCATCTAGTTCAACAACCGATCTAGCAATTTTCATTGTTTATAAAGACAATCCTTTTCTGCTTCAGGCTTCTCCAAAATGTCTTTGCACCCTTTGAGGCAGTGCTCTTTATCCTTATGTTAATTTGTTGGATTTCAGCTAGAATGCTTCTAGCTTCAGGCCGTCCAACTTTGAATGAATATAATCTAATTCCCCTTCTATTTTGCCTAAGTTTGCCAGATATCCCTAACAAATGAGTATTGGTAAAAAATTGGTCTAGATCAGAAAAAATGTAGTTTGAGAATGCAGTAACTTAATAAAAATTCATATAAAGCAAAGGGAGTTGTGGAGCTATATAAATTAAGTTGACATTTTCTGTGGGATCAGAGGTATCCCCTAACTCCTAAGATAATCATTTGATAATAGCACACGTCTAGATTACACTTTTATTCTCACATGAAATTAATTCATATCCTACAATCTAAACAATCGTTCATCAAAATTACATCTCCTAAGCCATGACTGACAGTATACAGTTTTGCATGGTTGTTCCTATCCAGTCAACAATCGAGGAAGATAATAGTAATAATAATAATAATAATAATAATAATAATAATAATAATAATAATACAACATTATGCATATAATGAGGGTCAGTAAGTTATGAAGAGAAGAGTCACAGTTTTTGTTTAAACTAAACAAAAGTCAAGCTTTTGTTTAGGAATCAATGAAAATATTACTGATACAAAATAAATGATAAAAAATAAAAAATAAAAAAAATGAATGTTTACATTGTTTGCTATGGTAAAGAACTGAGCCAAAAGAATGACTTGAGATGTACAACTTAATTGTTAAATTGTTATATTTGCATAATGAATATGACAAGAAATGAAGGAAGTGTGAAGAAAAGAAGACAGGAAGCCACTGTTGTTATGTGTAGATGTTGTACTTAGTTCTGTCACTTATCTTTCATTTTGTGAGAAAGGAAATATTTTTTGAATTGTTGTATCTTGAATATGAGGACAGTATGCAGCCAAATGTATGTCAGAGAGCACTGAGCTGACAGGAAGGTAGAAATATAACATTCGCTTGTCCTATAAAACTTCTTGCAAGGTGTACATGAAAGAATATACAGTTTGTGTTATCCTGTTCTAAGATGAAAATTCAACACAAAAAAACTTTTTTAAAATCTATCCATGGAAAGTCAGCAATGAATGTTCAAAGCACAGAATATAAACAGCTCCTTCAATTTAACAAACACTAAGCCAAATTCAATAAAACCTACGCAGTCCATTTCTACTGTGTGCGTATCACGCCACAACAAGCACACTGTAGCACATTGCTATAGATTCAGTAAGCTGCTCTACACAGTATGTAGAGTCGCTCACCACTGCAAAAACAAGGTAAACACCTTGGCATGCTAATTACAGAATAAGCAGCTGAATTGTATGCTGATCAACCAATCCAACATGGAGGAGCTATTCAACAAGCTATAAAGCAACCATGTAGACTCAGTGCTGGTTTTCCCTGTGAATTTCAAAACCTATTGGAATACAGCCATGGAAAGGAGTCAACATAGATACAATGTTAGGGGCTGCTGTTGCTTTAATTCATCTATATGTGCAACAGGCTAAATTCTATGCTGCTGCTGCTAACAGACCTAAGCCAAGATAGAGAAGAGTTTTCAGATGCCATTTAACTTATCATAACCTACATGACATGGAAATTGTAGAGCTCTACAGGGTGGATAAAGACACACTACAGGAACTCTGCAGCCTCTGTTGTCCTCATCTCAGAGCCAGGGCAAACAGAGGGGGATCCCATAACAGTGGAGACTCTGTGGGATATTCTAAGACTAGACCGTCTAAAAAATGGGGAGATAGCCATTTCTACTCAGACCACCTTAGTCTTACTAGACACAATGAACCCACTCCCTGCTTCTCACCTGCTGAATTGCTGTTAGCTAATCTGAAACTCAACAATGTCTCAACCATCACCGTGGCTGCTATATATATTCCCCCAGGCAACATCATCACCCTACTAAAAAATATTCTCTCGTATCTTTTCCAGCACATAATGAGACCATCCTTCTTGGGGATGTTAACATAAACTGATTAAACCTACAGGCCACTAACTCTACTATTAGTATTAACTTATATGGCTTTATGCAACTTGTCTCAGCACCCACCCACACAAACAGACCCCATACTCCTAGTACTCTGTTAGACTGGATTTTAGCCTCTGATCCCTTAAAGTACCATGACCCCAAAACCCTATCCAACTAAGTGATCACTCCCCCATAAAAGTGCTAAGATACACACCTCAGTTCTCTAAGCCACATAAATACATCACCTGTCATAAACCAGCTAACTTATGTGCTGCAGCTTTTAATGACTTTCTCTCTAGAATCAACTGGTCACCCCTAACATTACTCCCCTTAGAAGAAGCTGTTCGCTACTTTAACTCTACCTTCCTGAACACCCTCAATTCACTTGCTCCTCTCTGTACAGTCAGAATTAGATCTAATTCAAGCCCCATGGTTAACATATGACACCCGCACAATAATGAAAAATAGAGACAAGACATGGAAACTATGGCTAAAAACTAAACTTCCTTCCCACCAGATAAAATATAAAGAACTCAGAAACCTGGATAAAAAACACATTATTAAAGACAAGAAGGACTACTACCTCAACCCTCCAGTCACTCAAAAGCCCAATCCCCAAAAATTCTGGAACTCAATAAATCAAACTCTACACTCAGGTCACCCCCCCCCAACCCAAACCCTAATAACACCGCTGTATAAACTGCCACCATTTTTAACACCTACTTCATTGAATCCATATCAAAGATGGCAAACCCGATCCCCTCTCCTACTAGCTCAAAAGACTACTCAACACCACCCCCATACCTAAATACTTCTAATTCTTTCTCCCTTGAACCTGTTCCCACCAACTATATTAAGTCATTACTGTCCAAACTTAAACCCTGTTCCTCTTCTATTGATAACCTCCCACACTATTTCCTACAATTATCTACTGAATCCTTTGCAATCCCTGTATCTATCATAATAAACTGCTCCATCTCTGAATCAAAAGTAGCATCTATTTGGAAAGGATTCTACACATTACCCATACACAAAGGAGGTAACTGTAATGAAATTTGCAACATTAGGCCAATTGCCATACTCTCTCCTCTCTCTAAAATATTAGAAAAATATATTCACAAGCACGTCATACACCACCTACTAAATAAAATCTTACTCACTCCAAGCCAGCATGGCTTTCGCCCACAACACAGCACAGCACTACTACTGCCCTACTATCCTTCATCCATACTATCTCTCTGGCAAGAGATCATAATAAACTGGCCTCCTGACTTTTCCTTGACTTCTCTAAAGCCTTTGACACTGTCTCCCACTCTCTCCTGCTAAACAAATCGTCTAACCTTAACTTCTCCACTGCCAGCACTGACTGGTTTTCCAGCTATCTCTCTGAGCATAAGCAATCAGTGACATGGCTCTCAGGACTCTCCCCTCATCTCCCAGTAAAGATGGAAGTCCCACAAGGGTCCATCCTTGCCCTCCCTACTCTTTAACATCTTCACTAATCTTCTCTATACCTCCTGCCCCCAGTCATCCCTCATACAATGTGCAGATGATTCTACAGTCATCACCATCTCAGACACTCCTTCAGAGCTTATTCTGCTACAAAAGAATCCTTCAACTCTGTAGAAACCTGGCTGTCTCAAAATCAGCTTATTCTTAACCCTAGAAAACTAAACTACTTCTTTTTCTTCCTAAAAAATTTCATCCACCTGAAAACTAATTTATCTGTACTATCCCTAGATAACACCTCCATCAATGTTGAAAAGAACACAAAACTTCTAGGAGTTTTAATTGATGACTGACCTAAATTTGATATGCATATAAACAACTATAAAAAAAAAAACGCATCAAAAACTTGGGCTACTCTATTGAAACAAAACAAAACAGTCCTCACTACCAAAGCTAAAATTACCCTCACATGCCTACCTCCTACATAGCCTACTATACAGCTCTCAAATCCTTACAAGGCTAAACTCTACATTACGAGCCAAGATAGAGACAACTTATAACAAGGTAGCTAGATTTGCAGCACAACATACCTGCAAATTTCACCATTGTCTTGCCCTAAAACACCTAAACTGGCTTGAGCTACCCCATCAGCTATGTCTCTCCCAACTCCTCATAGTGCACTCAATCCTCTACCAGAAATCTTACTGCCCCAGCCTATCTCCTCTCATCACATATTACAACCGCACCAGGCCACTGTGCAGCTCTTACCAATACCTGCTACAAATACACAAACCCTATGCCAAAATTGGTTAAAGCCTCTATAGCTACCATCCTTCTACATCTTGGAACAAACTCCCACTAGAAATCAGGTCTCAAAAATATAAATCAATTCAAAGCTGCAGCAAGAGATTATCTAACATCTGAATGGATCTGCCCCTGTACACAACCTACATAAATCCTAGGCAATCCAACTATAACCCTTGTGTATGTCTACTGCCATGTCTTTTATAGGCAATCTCTAACCAGGATATTTTACTACTGCTGTATAACACAACATATGTAAACGAAACTGTGATATATGATTGACTATATTCTCTAGTTAGATTCTGAAAATTGTGTTTTCTCTAATTATATCTGTACTGATTATTCTCTGTATAACCAATTTTTAATCAAGTGTCTTTCATTTTAAAACTTAATGTTGATATTGTGGATCTTTTCTCCCGGCCCTCTGCTGAAAAAGGGCTACTTAGCTCAGTCAGGCAACCCCAGTCAACAAATGTAAAATAAATAAATAAAATGTGTAGCACTTAAATCTTAGCTACAGGCATCTTTCAGAGACCAACAGAGGACATGCTGGGGATGTCACAGGCATAGGATCCTACATCAGTTCCTGAATGCTTTGCTCCAACATGCCAGTGACCACATATATTTTCCCTGTACTTCTGAGGACAGGGCCAGAAATATGCAGGAGTTCTACCATTTAGCACACTACCCTGAAGTGCTGGGTGTCATAGATTGCACACATACAGAAATGAAGGCACCATCCAGGGAACAGGGTAGGCTCTGCAATAACAGAAAGAGCTTCCACAATATTAACTGCCAAGTAGTGTGTAATGCTTAGGGAATCATCCTGAATGTGTGTGCCGGCAACCCTGGCAGTTTTCACGACTCACATATCTGGCAAACCTCCCAACTGTATCAGATGTTTGCTAGGGGGGATATCCAATGGGGTCATTTACTGGGGCATGCAGGTTATGCACTGGAACAGTGGCTGATGACACCCATAAGAAATGCACACACACACATTGAAGAATGCCATAATAAGGCACATGCTCAAACCAGAAATGTCATAGAGCATATGTCTGGGCTTCTGAAGTTGTGGTTATGGTGCCTAGAAACATCTGGTGGAGCTCTGCAGTAAAATCCATGGACATGTACTGAAATATTCACAGTATGTGCCATGCTACACAACATCATCCTGAGAAAACAGTTTCAGCAGGATGAGCAAGGGGAAGGAACACTCATCCCACCACCAGCGCCAAGGTCACCACAGCCACACATAGATGAGGAGTCAGGGGAGCCACCAACTCCTGTGGGTGTAGGCAGACATAGGCATGTTCAATATGCACTCACATTGGCTAAGAGACAACATATAGCACACTTGGCTAAGAGACAATGTATAGCACACTCACTCACTCACCACATAAGGGCCTAAGACCGTCCTCCTATACATATACATATAGTAACATTTATGTCAGGCAGCTCTCACAATCTTTACCTACCCATGTATTGGCTGTGTACATTGTGCATCAGACAGAGCCAGCCCTGATCTAAAACTGTTGCAACTGCTGCATTTACAAGGTAAGTCCTGAACCTAGTGTGTATTGTGTAATAATATGAATGAGTTGCATATCATTGTATTTCATCACTTGGTACTGTAAGCAAGTAAAAGGTGGGAGATTTGTACAGATATGACATTAACATGTGACAGCAGAGACTTATTTGACTTATATGTGTCCATTATTAAGTAGTAGGCCTTAGGCATCAAAGAATCACACAGTCATACCTCTCAAAAGTACTGACGATCACTGCATGCCCTCAGTTTAGCACCATATGTTTGTATTGGAAAATCTTTAAAGAGAAAAGTTAGAAAGTAATGATGCACATTTCAGTTTCAGATTTCACACCCTCACAAGATCATTCACAGTAAAGTAGGGAATTGTTGATGATATCAACTGTCTTACTTTCTAAGGTCAATATAAGCCAAAGGTACAATTACCAGTTCAACACCACAGATGCAGATATACTAAGCATTAAGTCAGCCATGCACCCTGTCCATCAGACACAGAGCTTATCTATACAAACTACCAAAAAAATAATAACTAAAATACAACAAGCCAAATGACCAGTGAAAAATAAAATGCATTAATACAGTCTTAGCTCCATGGCTAACAAGCCTTCAAAGAGATAAAAAACATTACATAAAACTACACTTTATATTAACCATAATTAACAAACCAATTAAACTATTTGCTAATAACATCATATACAAAGCTTATGTATCCCTGAATCCAAAAGATAGAAAACAGGGCTATGGCGGCACAGTTGCCATCATTTGCACAAGATATTTTGTGTGTGTGTAGGGGGGGCAAGCCTAGACTGACACAAAAGGTCGGTGAGTGTGTCCGAGTAACAAATAGAAGCAGGCAGACATTCAGATAAACCAACAGATGGCCACTGAGATAAAATGAGTTTTAAGCTGCATGGCTGAACCATGTAACTGCTGTGTGTGTCTGTAGGTGTCCTCCATGTGAAATTGGTGTGTGAGTGTCTGCATGAACACAGCCAAGCTCTGTGCTAGCTCTACATCTTGTTATGTCAGATAGGTGTGAGCCATGCATGTTGCAGGTGGCAGTTCCTTGTTGTCATCCCTGACTATGAGAATTGGCTCTGCCAGGAGTTGCACAGGAACATCCACACCCATGGTCAGATGCGCTGCTGCTACCTGAATATGACTGATGTCTGCTGGATGAACTCCCTTCATGGGGATACCCAGGACCATGCCCCTATGGCCTGCCACATCTGGGTGTGGACAGTTCACCCACTGATGGAGCATTGGAAGTACTGCCACTATGGGAATGAGATTGGGCATGGCCACATTAACTAACAGCAGATGATGTGGCTGACCTATGACCATGAGGATGTCATTCCCCTCCCAGTAGATGTTCCTTCACAGACACTGCTCTTTCCATGACAGGCACCCCTCGTTCCATCTTAGACACCCCCTGTTCCAATGTACCATTCATCCTATTCATTGAATTGGCAAAAAGGTGGAGGCATGCATGCATGTCAGCCTGTGCCACATCTACAACCCTGAGTATTTGTCTGGACCACCTATGCGAATGTACCTGTCCCTCCATGATTGCCCTAAATATATGTTGTGTGGAACATGAAGAGGCACCTGAATTAGGTGGAGGAGAGTCAGCAGGCCTCCTCTAAACACCCCTAACAACCCTTCAGCTTGGCACCTCACCCACACTTTGGCTACAGCAAAAGTCAACAGCCACTTAATCCACATCAGCCACACTTCGCTGATCAATGGCCTTGCCCTTCACCTGTCCAATACCTGAGGGCTCACTGGAATGGGTAAGCATAGGCCTACTGGCTGTATCTGATGGAATTTCAGGGGATGGCTATATGTCAACCCCAGTGTCAGATTCAACCTCTGTACCCACCAGCTGTGCCTCTGTTTGGCCACCATCATTATCAGAGTCTGCTTATACATTGACATCATGTGGTAGAGGTCCCACATTTCCACTGTCAGGATTACCTGTTACAAAAAGCAACAGAGGAAAAAAAATAATACTGACATTACTATAGTCCAATATATGCTAACAAACTAACAGTGGTGCCACTATTACAGACAGTACAGCAATACACACTAAACACCACACACTAAAATATTTCTTTAAAATGCTCATCAGTACTTACATGAAAATGTTTGGCTTATCATCTGCAGATGAGGTTCTACTCTGGCAAGCCAGATGGTCCTAGAAGAAGTTAAGCAAAATGTAAGGGCAACATCATCACAATCAATAGCAACACAAGGGGTAATACTTTTAACCCTTTATATGTCCATTAACTATACTTTCAACAAGAACTTGGCTAATAGCTCCAACCTAAGCTAATCAATCAGAATGTGTTGGTAACTGTAGCAATTTTAATCTGCCCCCTGCAAAAAAAAAAATAATTCTTGTGACACAGAAGTAATATATTGATTTCAGCTGTTTTACTATACAACTGTATTCAACCAATGAGATACCAAAGCCTACCTGAAAGCTCCTTCTGAGCCATGCTTGCTGGCCATGAAACTGTTTCTCTGATATTGGTACATGCTGTTCTGCACTTTATTGGGAGCTGTTTGCATCTCTAACAGTGGGCAGAAACACTTTATTTGGTGTTAGTGGTGGCTCCATAGCAGGTGTTCCCTGGTACCCATTCGATCATGGCCTACTACTGCTGCTCTCTTCTGTGCATCTGTGATCAAGTCAGTGGCACTATGGTGCATCTGGTCATATGTCCTCCTATGGTCACCCACGGCATTAAAATCATCCAAAATCTGGCACCAAGTTTGCATTCTGCATGCCATATTTCCTGATTCCCTTTCAAGCAGAAGGCACCATGTTGCCTAAAAGTATTCACTATCACTAGATTTTCAGTATCAGTGAAGCATGGTCTTTGATGATTGACACACCAGGGTGGCATACTCTGAGGTATCCTAAAAGACACCAGAAGGATAATACACATAAGTATCAGATAACTACAAAATAACTGTGCCCAGATAAAACAAGAAAAGGTAGCACCTAAGTGAAGAGAAACATAAAACAGTCTAGAGATGTGAAATACAAACTACAGACTTGATGCCTAAAAGGAGAGTAACAATAGCAACATATCCTTGTCTGTGTCATAACAGAAATGCAGCTTTTCTCCCCCCACTCCCCCCAAAATAAAAATAGGCAAATGACCCATTTTGCTAATAAACCATCTTTGAAATGCTAAAAGTACTATCAAATGAACTATCCCTGAAACATTTGTACATATTTATCACAGAGCATTGCATTTTAAGGTATTGGCAATCATGTATACCTATGAAATGCCTTGATAAACATGCCCATGGCATCTGTACACATCTAACTAATGCATACAGATAAAAGTGTCAAACCTTTGCTTCAGATTTTTCTTAATTACATTCCAACATATGTAGTATGCAGCTGACAAAACGCAAGCATAGCTTCTTAAGTTCAATAATCCTCTGTGCAGATATATCCCAAAGTAATAGCTTATGTTCAGTCTTCTCAACATAAATGCATCTCCTCACCTTCAGTTTGCCCAACTACATGGTTGCCTTTTATATGGTGTAGATTCAGGGCTGCTAGCATGGTGAATATGCTAATGAGGTGTGAACTGATTAGAACTGCTGAATCCCAATTACATGGCTGCATGTAGGAGATGTACACATAGTGCAGGCACCTTCTCAATGTTTGTTTTTAATGAATTGCAACTGTAAATGATTACTGGTTGGGAGAAGGAAAGCACAACAGCAATGCAGGCTGCCCTACTTCCAGTGGGTGTGTCAGGTTAGACCTCTAAAGTGTTAGATGTAAGGTCGGAAATGTAAGTAAGTAGCACACAATTCACAGGTTCTGTTCATTAACATACAACCTCCCCTTCATTTGTTGGCAACTGCATATGATATTATTACCATTTAATATCCTCACACATTTTTAAGGCCAGTAATATAGAATGGATTACAGACTGTATGTCTCAGATTACTAGTCACATAAGAGAAGAAAGACCAACAAACACAGAGAGGTAAGACAGACCTGTATATTTGCATGCAGTAGCCATACTGGTTGTGTGATCACTTAGTGCACTACATCCAAAAATAATAAATGAACAAAGAACAGTTGTATGGTTTCACATTACTGTAGATGATGTTGCAATTGGTTATATGAAGAATGATTTCAGTTCCTAGCTGTAAAGCTGTTTCTATGGCAAAGAGGGATTTGGCACCCTTCCTTTGTTCTGCAGGTTCATTGGAGTGAGAGTTCAAATTCAGACCTATGTAGAAATATCTTATGTGAACCACTTTCTAGTGCATATGTCATAGACTGCTTTTCCTCATTTCAATTAGTTGTCCCTTTTTTTGGCCAGTGTTTGTGTGATGCACCATTTAGCACAAAAACAGGAAAATGAGGAGAATGAAAATCAGGTTTGGCTGTGCTTATCTCATTTGCACAAAGCACAGCAGTGTACAAACTGGACAACTGAACCACACAGGAAACAGACAGAAACCAGATAGCCAATTGAAACTGGATACATTCAACTAATTCTGTTGGGCACCATGCAAACCTGCTAAGGGGTGTCGGGTGGCAGTTCTTACAGAGAACTTAAGAATGATTAGTAAATTAGGGAATATCATGCAACTAGTCCTTTAGAAGCAGATGTAAGTATAGGGCTGGAATACAAATGGTCCAGGCTTCTACTATAGGGAGTGCAACCTTTTCTGTTACTGTTGTGACAGTGCAGATTATAGCAATAAACTGAAAAATAGGAAAGTGTTATTTCAACATTCTTGTGGTGACAGGTACAAGTGTAGGACTACCATACACATGGTCCTGGGTTCTAATACAGGATATTCCATACACTTTTACTTTTTTCCACTTCCCATTATATTCACTCTCACTTATAACACTTTAGATAGTGGAGTTGATATGAATTATATCAATGAGACACCATTATTGTGTTTTCAGATGTATGTCTAAGGGTATACTGTGTACTATAGTTCTGCTAGTATAATTCTGCTATCTGGATTTGCATAGCATTCACAATTACCTAAGACACATTTCTTCTTCTTTTGGCTTTTCCCGGTTAGGGGTCACCATAGCGGATCACCTGTCCACTCATGATTGGCAGTGGAGTTTTACAGTGTCGAGTTGCCAGCTCGGCACCCAACCTTCCACAGAAGGCACACACACATGCACGCACTCACACCTAGGGTCAATTTAGAGTGTCCAATCCACCTACAGCATGTCTTTGGGATGTGGGAGGAAACCGGAGCACCCGGATGAAACCCATGTTACCACAGGGAGGACATGCAGACTTTGCACAGAAGGCACCCCAGCTAAAAATCGAACTGGAGAACCTCTTGCTGTGAGACAGCAATGTTAACTGCTGCACCACCATGGCCGCCCTTCCTAAGACACATATTTAATAGCTTTGTTAGGTCACACACATACATGTGTAACAGCTTATACTGTCACCTGTATGATTCCTGACTATGTCTGAGCAGCACTTCTTCTATGGCAAAGCTGGAAAATCAATCCTGTGGAAGAAAATGTTTTGTCCCTTATACCTAGGTTTGAATCCCACAGTGGACAAATCAATTTTCTCAGTATATAAAGGTAAAACGAAATGTGTCAGGGCAGGTCATTATATGTAGGCTCCCAGTGCATGTCTGCAAAGCTAACTCACCTAACAGTTACCTTCCAATTTCTAATATATATTTCCAGGCTACAGCAGCAGACACCCCTCAAACAAAGGCAAAGTGTCAGATTAACTTTCCAACTGCCAATTATTTAATTCCTCACTGCTTGGCACTGCTGCTGTCTACTTACCAACATACCAATGCGCAAATGCATTGCTTGATTGTGCACACTCCCAGTAAATGTGATAACTGGTGAAAGCATCAGTCTCCATTGCTCTAGATCTGCTGGTAGACATGGCTGGCATTAGTAAGGAAAGTACCAAGTTTAGGGCACAGAGGTAGGGAGTCCAGGAGTCAAGGATATTTATTAGAGTTCTGGTAAAGCACCACAGCAAAAGGCTTCTGCAGGGGGACTTTTCCAGCTCTCAGTACAAGTCTAAGGCATGGAATAGTTTAGTCCAGACTGTATCCAGTGCCACTGGTATCCCATGCTCTGGTGAGCAATGCAGGCATCATTTTAATGACTTACAGAGGAGAAAGAGGGATACTTTCAACTGTTGGTTGGAGGACTTTAGGACTGCAGACATCCCACAGCTGTGTATGTATCAACTAAAGAGAGTACTTGCAAGACTCAGAAAACTTAGTACAGGCAAAACTGGTATGCATAATGCTCTTCTGATCTTTTCTGTTCTTTCTCTAGCTGCCAGGGATCGGGTGTTCAATGTCTGGGTCTATGAAATGCAACTGGAGAGTCTGAGTGAAGCCATTGGTATGTATGCAGCAGACAAGAAGTGTTATTGTAGCATTAAAAGTTAAAATATAGCTTTTTTTGTATTTTATAGAGTTGTATCAACCTGAGCAAGCATATCCCAACTGTAAAAGCCAATATGCATGCATTAGTCTATAGCACAAACCAATTGTAAGAGTCCAATATTAGACTTTAATCAGGTGTTGTGGATTTAAATACCACATTTCACATCTATGCAATACTGTCATTTCTTCAATAATATTTACATTAAATTAAAAACTCTAGACCAGTTGCAAAAATGCCCTGCTGTAAACTGTAATCTGGATAATTAGAATATGCATATGTGCAATATATGCACAATTCAAGGATTACTTGCAGCAATCTCTAATACAGTTTGTATCTGTTAGGATATATACACTGAAATATAATACTTAAGATAAAAGACTTGTATAATTGTGTTAATGTGTTGTATATCACATAGGATGGTACTAATTTTATCTTTTTTCCTCTCACCCACCCCCTTTGTCTCTTTTATTTTCTTTATTTTTATTTTATTTTTTTAAAAATATATATATTTTTAAAAAAATACATATATTTTTAGTTTTATTTACTTGTTTTTTCTTTTATTTTTGTGTCATCAAAATGTGCCCATGTCATCCATGTGTACCACACCACTAAATGCTCCACAGCACAGTGAGGTAGGCCAGTCCATTGGATCAGCTTGCCCCCACTCCACTGGTTGTAGCACAGATGCCCAACACATCTGAGAGCCAACCTGACAGCACTGCCTCTGCTGCTCTTGTACTAGCTGTACCCTCAGGTAGTCCTGCCCAGAGAATGGTCCAGTGGTTCCCTCCAGGAACAGTGATGGAAGTGGTAATTTCATCACCTGCAGTGAGTTGCCTGGAATAGTGCATAGGGTGGTGCACTGCATCATTGGTATATGCTTACACTGGATAGAGCCTGGTCTCACTTATGTTCAATAGGAGGAGGAGAATGAGATGTCAAACACTCCAGCCACCAGCAGAGTAAGGTGAAAGTGATGACAGTCCAGTGGATGAGTACTCAATTCTCACTGTCTCCAACTTGATGGTCGTGGACCTGGATTGTCCCCTCCTTGAACCCAATCATGGTGTCCCTCATCCTTTTGCATCTATTACCATCCGTATCTCTCATTTTGTTTGACTTGTCTGTCTGCAATTGCATCCTCACCCACCTAACTTACCTGACCCAGACAAACCTACATCCCGTGTCCAATATTCCTCTTCTTTGAAATAAAAACATAAATGGGAACCTGTCCCACAAAAAAATCGACCCTTACATAGCTCTCCATTTTGCACATAGGTCTTCATGACACACTTGATTTGGTCCCATTGATTATACAACTCTGTTAAAAAATGGATAGCTATGGTTCTTTCATACCTCTCTCCTGTACATTCCTGTACTGCATTCCCTTTGCTTTTCTCCCTACTTGCTCACCATTTCACCATTTTCCTACCTACCCTATTTGCACCACTTTAATTGGGACAAAAAAATAGAATTACACACAACACACATAAGTAGCAGAAAATGCAATGGATCCCTTCACATTTTGGGCTCCATATTTGTGTGGAGGTTGGCATCAATTTGCAGTGATAGTGAGTGGCTGCAAAATGCTGTGGTTCCCTCCGTGCAGTGCCGCTTAAACCAATTGTGCTATGCCAACACACAGCAACATGTGTACTATAAAGAATGCAGCATGTCATTGCGTAATCAATGTTTAAAAGTATTTGAAAGTATTAGATACACCTGGAGTTGAACCAAGTATCATCTGGGCTCAAAAAGAAATATGGCAATCCATTTCCATCTACTATTAGAGAGTTGGTTAAGCAGCATGTGTGTTTTATACACAAAATGCTAACTCTCAGACACTAGCAATGCAGCTTGTGTTTGCACACTGTTTAGCTATGCACAAACTTAAATAGTATTAGAAATGTGTATCTCGCATGCAAAAACACATTGCAAGACATCCTGCAAACCTGCTGCTCACTGGGCTATGGAAAAGAAAAATTATTATGTATTGTTGTTGTTTTCTGTCCATTTCCTGTCTATGACATGAAATTACATGTGGAAACATAACAAATTGAAGACCCTAAGAATAAGCCACATATTTACAATATAGCCATGTGTTGGCTACCCCCAAGCACTGCAACCCCGGTGTTGCAGTACTTTTTTCACACATATATCACCTACAGTGCAGAAATTAATATCCAATGTTGTGTGATATGCAATACACATCAGTCTGGTAACATGCAGAACTAGAACTATTGACCTATATGCCTAAAAACCTTTACCTGCAAGGCTAGGGAAGGAATAAGCATGGACCTTATCCACAGGGACATAGGTGAACTTCAACACACTTGACTTGATCCATATTGGTTCTGTCAATGGTAGATCTTGCTTATTAAACCTAGTGGACTTCTTTGCTACTGACCCCAAAGACCTTGATGAGGGATAACAGGACATACCACCTATGATGAGTTGTCCAAGGCCTTTGATGCTCTCCCCCATTCATGCTTCACAGTCAAAATCCCCCATCTTGGAATTAACCCATACATTACTAGATGGATAGCCAACTGGCTCATAGATAGAACACACATTGTCAAAGTTGGGGACTGCACCTCCAGCACTAGACCACTTACCAGTGGAATACCACAAGGATGTGTGCTGGGCCCTCAACTGTTTGGAACCTATTTCCCTAAAGCCCAGGCAAAGGTAGCTGGCCTGTAGTCTAGCAAACTTACAGATGACTGTTAACTGGATGGAGTCATATAGAGTCCCTCAGTGATGGCAACATATTACAGAAAGGGCTGACACAGACAAATGATTGAAGCCAAACTCACAGACTGAACCTTAAAATAAACGATGCCACATTGTCCCCTTTGGCAATGAAGTACACCTGCTAATTATGATATACATAACACCCCTGTAAGCTCAAACACAGTGTTGTGGGACTTGGGAGCACATGTTAATAGCAATCTACACTTCAATCACTATTTGTCCATAGTGGTGGGACACACATTCTACACTGTACACCTCATAAATAAGGCCATGACATCCAACACTGGGGGGGGGTCATAACTCTTCTGTACTCTATCGTTTTCAGACCACTAACTGAGTACAATGCTCCCTTTTGGCTGCACCTCACCAGACACCTGCAGCAACTGGAGAAAACGCATATGTTTCTGACCAGGAGAATCTAGGGCCTTCAAAACATGGCATACATGGAAAGACTGAAAGACCTGTCATTGTACTCAGTATCATGCAGGCTGCTGAGAGGTGACTTATGCCTGGCCTACAGAGCAGTCTCAGACCCTGTCCTACTGGAAATTCTAGACATCTGCAAATCAAAAAGGACAAGAATAACTTGCTCCAAGGATCACATCCTAGCCTGTGACATAAACAGAACAAACATCTTCCACTGATTAACACTCCTCTGTAATAGGCTTCCACTGCAGGTGAAGCAATGCTTCTTAATGAACCTATTCAAGTGCAACCTTGACAACTGGATGGCTGATTGTAAATTCACCCCTAGGGTGGAAAGTACAGTTTTATACCTACCATAAATGTAGATGTCCGATAGGTATGCATCTGCAGTCATCACATATGGGTTGTCCTGCCTCAGGCAGCCCTTCGGTCGGCCGGATTCCAAAGTCTGGGTCTGGCATCGGCTGAAGTCACCCCTTCCCCGACGTCAGAGTGCCTGGGGTATAAAAGCGTCAGCCGACGCCATCTTCCTCAGTTTTTCTTGCCCCAGATGCCAGGTGCCCTCTAAGGAAGGCTAAATTTGGAGAAATGCAATAAATTCCAAACATGCACTAAAATATATATACATATATAAAAACAAATACACCATAATAGATAACCCCAGCTAGCTATGAGAGGGGACTGTACCCAAGAAATACCACAGAGGGGATGGAGGGAGGGTAAACCTGACTGCAGATGCATACCTATCGGACATCTACATTTATGGTAGGTACAAAACTGTACTATGTCCTTCAAGGATGCATCTGCAGTGATCACATATGGGTAGAGTACCATAGCCAATCTGGGGGTGGAGGATCTATGTAAAGGATGGTGTAGCTAAAAAGCCCTGCAGGACTGCCGTAGCAAAGCCTGCTCTGGATCTGGAATATAAAGGTAAGTTGTAATGCTTGGAAAATGTATGCATGGAGCTCCATGTAGCAGCTTCTAAAATGTCCTTGGTAGCCACCCCTCTTAAGAAGGCTGTGGAGGTGGCTGTGGCTCTGGTCGAATGAGGTCTAATATTAGCTGGCACAGTTTTTCCATGAAAGGAGTAACAGAAATTAATGCAATTCCCTATCCATTTTGAAATTGTCTGTTTTGAAATTGCTTTTCCTTGTGCACCAGCAGCATATGCTACAAACAACTGGTCAGTTTTTCTGTAATTTTTAGTTCTGTCCAAGTAGTAGCGCAACTGTCTATGTCCAGGGTGTGCAGACGCTTTTCCCCTTTGTTTTGTGGATTTGGAAAGAAGGTAGGCAGGTGAATAGCTTGGTTTAATGAGACCCTAGATACCACCTTTGGCATAAATGAAGGATTGGTTCTCAATGAAACTCTGTCTTGATGAAAAATAAGAAATGGCTGTACTGCCATGAGGGCCTGTAACTCAGATACTCTTCTTGCTGAGGTTATGGCCAGAAGGAAGGCAGTCTTCCAAGAGAGGAACTGTAGTTCTGCAGATGCTGCTGGTTCAAAGGGAGGCAGTGTTAGTTTTTCCAACACGAAGTTAAGGTCCCAAGTAGGCAGTGGTGGTTTCCTTGGAGGACTGATGTTTTTAATTCCTCTTAGAAACTGTCTTAGCAGAGGATGAGAGAAGACAGGTGGATCAGTATTGTACTCTGCTGAAATTGCTGAAGCATGAATTTTAATGGAAGAGTAAGACAGGCCATTATGGAGCATTTCTGCCAAATATTCCAGGATATGTGCCATGTTCATAACTGTTGCATCTAGGCCCTTTGAGGTGCTCCAGGTGTGAAATATTTTCCATTTTGCTGAGTATGCCTTTCTTGTGGAAGGCCTGCGAGCTTCCATGATGATATCCTTCACTCTCTTGGATAGCTTATCCTGGTGATGAGTCAAGGTATTTTCCAGGCAGCTAGTTGTAATGTTTTCAGGTTGGAATGCAGAGTTTTGTAATTGTGCTGTGTCAGGAGAAGCGGCCATTGTGGCAGAAGCCATGGTTTTGTCCATGACATGCTCTTTAGCAATGGGTACCAGTGCTGTCTTGGCCAGTCCAGAGCTATCAGAATCACTCTTGGCTGCTCTGCCCTGATCTTCAGTAAGACCTTGGTCATTAATGGAAGAGGTGGGAATGCATACACTGTTAGATTTCTCCATCTGAAAGAGACAGCGTCCACTTTCCATGCTTGTGGGTGGTATGTCCTTGAGCAGAATTTCTCCAGCTGATGATTGTGTGGGGAGGCAAAGAGGTCTATGTCCGGTCTCCCCCATGATTGTGTTATCTGATGGAAGATGTCTGGGTGCAGCATCCATTCGTGTGCATCCATGATGTTCCTGCTTAAGTTGTCCACCAGTATATTGTCCTTTCCTGGTACAAACTGGGATTGCAGTTGTATATTGAGAGTCAAGGAAAGTTCCCATAGATTCATTGCCAGTCTGCAAAGAGGGTAGGAATGGGTGCCTCCCTGCTTGTTTATGTACCACATAACTGTAGTGTTGTCTGTCCTTATTAGCAGGTGGCCTTGATGTAGAAATAACTTGAAGGCCTTGATTGCATGTATCACTGCCAGCATTTCCTTTTGGTTTATGTGCATGCGTAGCTCTTTTTGTGACCATAGCCCTTGAATGCATCTTCCCTCCATGTGCACTCCCCATCCGTGGTTTGAAGCGTCCATTGTAATGGTTTGGCTGGCTATTGGTTTGCTGAAGGGCAAACCCCTGTTTGACTGGCTTGCTTGAGCCCACCACAGAAATTCCCTTTGAAGGCATGGGATGAGTGGTATCAAAGTTTCCAAGCTGTGACTGTGCTGAGTCCATAAACTCCTTAGGTACCATTGGAGTTTCCTCATATGTAGCCTTGCTTGAGGAATCAGAAGAATGCAAGAAGCCATGTAACCCAGGGCCTGCAGGATTTTCCTTGCAGTCAGCTGAGTTTGCCTTGACAGGTTTTTGAAGTAACCCGGTAGTTGGTTTTGTTTTTCTTCTGTGAGGAAAGCCATTTGGGTGGTTGTGTCTAGATTCGCACCCAGAAAGGTTATTCTTTGAGATGGTACCAGTCTTGACTTGTGAATGTTGACTGCATATCCCAAGGCCTGAAGAAGATAGATGGCATAATTCAAGTGTTTTACCAAAATTTGTTGGCTGTCCGCTTGTATAAGGCAGTCATCCAGATACGGGTATATTTGCATCCCCTGAAGTCTGCAGTGTGCAATTACTGATGCCAGGCATTTCATGAATACTCTGAGTGCAGTAGATAAGCCAAAGGGCAATGCTGAGAATTGATAATGCTCTGAACCTGCAAGAAATCTGAGGTGTCTCCTGCAGCTTTGTCTGATAGGGACATGCAGGTATGCCTCCTTGAGGTCCAGAGTTACCAGCCAAGACCCATTGACCAGCATGGGAAGGAGTTGCTGTAGAGTCAGCATTTTGAATTTTGGCACAATGAGATAAGTATTTAGTGTGGACAAGTCGAGAATAGGCCTTCATTGCTTTTCTTTTCTTGGAACAAGGAAGAGTCTGGAATAAAATCCTTGGCCTTGTTCTGCGAGAGGAACCTTTTCTATTGCTTTCATTTTCATTAAGTTGGAGATTTGTTTCAAAGCCTCTGCCCTTTGATTTGGTGGCAGGTCTGGCATGCTTTTTCTTTTCGGTAATGTGTGGAAATGGAACCTGTATCTTTTGTCTATTATTTGTAGTGTCCATTTGTCCCTTGTAATAATGTGCCAATTTTCTGAAAATAAGGAAAGCTTTCCGCCCAAAGGTGCTTCCAATTGAGCCCTGGTTGGCGGTGTCAAAGTAAAGTCATTGAGAGTCTGTCCTTGTGCAGCAGTTGTAGGCCCTGCACTACCTCTCTGCTTGGGAGGCTGCCATTGACGTCCTCTGTAGGAGCCTCTAGCTTGCCCTCTACCTCTGGCACGCATGTTCTTGCCTCTCTGAAATCTGTCTGTGTCTGGAAAGGACCAGTTCTTGGAAGGCCAATTTCTGCTGAATCTTGGTGGTTGGACTTGCATAAAATCTTTGACTGTTTGTACAGATTTTGCCTTTTCTTCAAATTTCTTTAAGACCTCCTGAGCAGTGGAGCCAAATAAGTTTTGCTTTTCCAGTGGAGCATCCAGAAACTTTGATTTAACATGGTCTGGCAGAGATTGTTCCTTCTGCCAAGCATGCCTACGTATGACTGCACCTGTCATAGCTGACCTACATGAAGCTTCCAATGCATCATAACCACACTGCAAGAAATGGTTGCTAACCTGTTGAGAGTTATGTACCAGATCCTGAAGTGATTTGCGATCTAGGGGTTCAGGTGAAGACAGCTTTTTATGCAATTCATCTAACAAATATTCTTGGTACTGTATCATATGAAATTGACAGTTTAAAGCCCTCATAGAAAGGGTAGCAGAAGTATACACTTTTTTACCCCAACACTCTAAAGCCCTGGACTCCCTTTCAGAGGGGAGTGGAGTTTTTCTAGTGACAGCTGCAACCCCTTTAGGGCCCTGGGAAATAGTTTCTGGATCAGCAGAGTGGGCCTTGTAAAGGAAAAGATGTGATTCCGGGACCCTGTAGTACCTATCGGGTTTGGCAGGAGCCAGAGGGAGAGTGTCAGGGGTTGTGCTAGATTCAGAGTACACATCATCAATGACATTCAAAACAGGAGGAATAGCCAAAGGGCTATGCTGAGGCAAATGCAAGAAGGTCCTTAATCTTTTCCTGGAATCAGAGAATTCCTGGCCCTGCCATTGGAAATGCTCCCTCATAGTGTGCAGAGTTTCCCCAAAGGACAGTTCTTCAGGAGGGGAGGCCGAAGGGATAGATTCCTCTGCATCTGAATCCTCGTAGGCCGTAAAAGCCTCCTCCTGGTAGTCCGAGAGAGCAGAGCCATCAGAGGCCTCATCTGAGGAGAGGGGATCAGAGGGCTCAACCCTGGGCCTTTTTTTCTGTAGGAGGTTGAGAGCCCCTGTCCGGATGAGGCTGAGAGCCCCTAATTAATGAAATAAGGTCCTCTGCTAGACTAAGGATCTGAAAACCTGTAGTGGGTCCCTGAGGGATAACCCTGGGAGGCATAGATTTTGAGTGTTTAGCAGCTTTAGCCCTAGAGAATGCCTTAATAGACATGGATGCAGGAGGCCAGACTGCACCATGTGCTGGTGTAGTTTTGTCTAAGGGAATGGTGTCGGAAGGTTCCTGGACACCAGATTCCAATGGAGGTTCAACAACCGATACAGTAGTGGCCTCCGGGGCCGAGGTTGTCGGTTGTACGGTTTCGGAGGATGGTAGTACCAAGGACTCGGTTTCAGCCGAGACCGAGACACTCGCGGTAGTCCTGGCCGTGGTTTCAGCCGAAACCGCGGACCGCGTGTGTCGGCCCTTGTCCTTCCATTTCTTTATTAAATGTGAAGTCGGAGTCTCCAACGGCATTTTGTAAGTAAAACTAGCCCCAAAAGATTCCTCTGCAAACTCCGACCGACGTCTTAGAGTGCGTCGGTTGAAGGAAGCACAGGCGGAACAGGCCGAGACGTCGTGGTCTGGGCCTAGGCAAGGTAGGCAGTAAGAGTGGAAATCCTTATGAGGTATTTGTTTCCCACAAGTTAAGCAATTATTAATTTTATCTGACATCGGCTGAGGCAACAAAGAGTCCCCAACGGGGTACTTAGCTTTTGAAGTCTTTGGTTTAGCTGAATTACAGGAGCTGGCCGACCGGCACTTGCGAACTGCTTCTGCTTCGGGCACCACGCGGCAAGAAAGACTGGGGAAGATGGCGTTGGCTGACGCTTTTATACCCCAGGTGCTCTGACGTCGGGGAAGGGGTGGCTTCAGCTGACGCCGGACCCAGACTTTGGAATCCGGCCGACCGAAGGGCTGCCTGAGGCAGGACAACCCATATGTTATGACTGCAGATGCATCGTTGAAGGACATCTTATGTTCTTCATGAACAGGACCAGTCAGTGCTGCTCACAAAATCTCTCTAACAACCATCATCTAACTATGCTGAATAAGTGTACTTGTGTTTTTACATAGTTAGACTTGTAAATATCCTAGGGCCATTAGGGTACTAATCTCCTATGAAGCTATGAACCTCTTCAGGCCTCCAAACATCATATCTTCACCATGGCCTGCTGATGTCATCCATTATAAGTTTACTTGCAGTCTTGTACAAATCAAACTTGTGCCGTGGAACCTGCATAAAGTACTGAGTTCTGTAGTATGTGTACTTAGGTAGGAGGTTCTATTCTCACTGCAGTCAATTGTGTATGTGTGTTTGTGTTCTTGCTTAACATTACAGAGAGCCTTTTACATTAGCATGTGGGACACTATTATTGTTATATTCTCCTCAATAGACACTGCTATTGTCATCAGCTAGGAAGTGTTGCCTGAGACACTCCAAGCCAGACTTGAACTGTGGTGCGTGTGAAAAGTACTGATGTTTGTAATCTGCATATTTACATATGTAGGGGTTCTGTTCTGACTGCAGTCAACTGGGTGTGCTTGTGTGTTCTAGACAGAAGAGCAGAATTGTGTATACTACAGTTGCTGCTCCAATGCCATAGAATGACAGTATTTTGATAGCTGCACATGCCTACACATCCATTTCATGCAGGGCTCCCAACATCTTTTCTCCAACATGGCCTGCTGATTTCATCCACTACAAGTTGTCCTGCAATCTTGTAAAAGTCCACCTTGTGCTGTGGCAGTTGTGTAAAATACTGAGTTCTATAGTCTGGGTACTTAGATAGGTATGGGGTTCTATTCTTACTGCAGTCAACTGTGTGTGTGTGTGTGTGTGTGTGTGTGTGTGTTTATATGCTCTTGCTTGACATTACAGACAACCTTTTATGCCAGCATGTGAGACACTGTTATTATCATATTCTGCTCAACAGAGACTGCTGATGTCATCAGCTATATCAGATTTATGGATATGCAGTACTTCCAACAGGGCAGGGTCAGAGACTAGCCTGGATGCCAGGCAGAAGTCACCTTATCCTATATGAGACAGATTACAGTGACATGGCTTTTATGCTAGCCACATACATCATGGCATGGTTTATAAGTCCTATGTTTTCTTGATGAGAAAGCCTTCTGGTCCCGGCAGCTGCTGCATGTGTCTGGTGAGGGACATGCAAAAGAGAGTATTATACTCGATTAGTGTTCTGATAAGGTTTGAGTAAAGTGCTGTTATACAATCCTAAGATCTAAATATGATCGCATGACTTATGACATACAGAATATAGGCTTTCAATACCAGTGTGGACACTTGGTGGTCGAAGTTCACATTGCTATCTATATGAATTCCCAGTGCTTGCATCACTGGGTTTCAGCATAGCAGGACTGTTGTTAATGTTGTGATTAACATGGAATTCCACTTTTCAGATGGACAGCATAAAAATACACATTTCTGCATTTATTTGTAGATCATGTGCCTTTGTCAACAATCATTTGTCTGTTGTAGCTCCTCCTGTACTATGTTATCATCCTCATTAGTGGAATCAATGATTGCACCCAATATGCAAAAATCAGCAAAATCTGTAAGACAAAGGCCATATAGTTTAGCCTGGACTGTTGAGAAATAGATTCCAAACAGTGATGGTCTGAGCACAGATCCCTGTGATTTGCCAGTTGTGACAGCTCTACTGGTACAGGTTGATTCACCAACTTTCACAGTATGTGTTCTGTCGGTGAACTAAATAGTTACCCATCTAATGACGTAAGGGTTACTACCCAGCTGGGAGGGTTTCTCAATGATATCTGCATGGAGGATTGTGTCAAAACCATAGGCCATATCATGATAGGTAGTGTGTACTGCCTTACCTTCATCCAGGCCTATCAGGTGGAATCAATGGGCTATGACAACATCACTGATTGCCTATGGCATTACTCATTACATACACTTTTCTGATACAGTTTAATGTACACTTCAATACACTATCCACATTTGCTATGTTCCTGTAGATGGGTGCACATCAACATACATACATCTGAGTTGGGGGGGGGGGCAGCAACTGATGCATGCATGTATAAAGACATCCAGACTCTCCTCAAATGTGAGGTAGACCAACATGTCATCATGGACCTCTTCTAAATGGATACCAGTAATATTCTGGCTGTGTGTGACAGATCTGTGTCAGTTGTTAATGCTACATCATGTCTGCTACATCTGATAGATGCTCTCAAAGAGGTCAAGAAGGGCATGCATGATGACAACAGTATCATCTTGTGGAACTTGACCAGGTCAGGATATTTGATACAAATCCACACTAAGCTAATCAATACTGTCATATCTGGCAATAATCAGCTATATCACCAAGTGGGTAGACCAGTGTATCATATATATGGCATCTCACTATGTTCAAATGTGTGAAGTGATCTATATGTACAATGTTTTAAAATATTTCCTCTTAAAGCTTACACAATGGCAAACCCAATTGCATTAATATTTGACCTCTGTCTAGTGCAGGTTAAGAGACATGTTGTTGTTTTCTGATATTAATTTATATTGATATAATTTTTCACATTTTTCTACATATCTCAACAACCAGGCAGCACAGACAGAACTCCTTAGCCTTTTAGGCAAGCTCTCAGCTAGGTGAATAAAATGCTGCTGGCAGTATGTGTGTAACTTGAGTGGTTGCTAAGATATTGTAAGTTATTTACAAAATATTATACACATAACAGTTAATGTGTTTACTGTGACTTGTAAAATCGAGTTTAAAACCTAAACCTGAAGTGGTCAATTATTGACTTCAACTGTGATATTAGTATAATACAGATAGTATCCACACATACCAAAGATTGCTGCCACAACCATGACAACACCTGCAATGACAAGAAAACATGGAAGGATTTGTTATGCCAGGAAAACAAACACACAACCCAAGTTTAAAGTGGACATCACACCCTATAATCAGACTAATAGGTATGTGACCTGTGTCCTGGGGTAGATGGTAAGTGGAACAGCTACCAGTATGTGGTCACAGTGCTGAATACTCCCCTGTATTTAACACAAGCACTGAGTATGTAAAGGACATCCACATCAGAGGCCAAAATATCTTCTTATTTCCCACGTTTCACCACACCATTAATTGAGCACAATGCAACCTTCTTCATGTACCTCCCTACACATCTTCCAGTGATTTATAACTGAAATGTACCACCCTTGTCACAGTGAGCTGTCACACAGATTATTGGCCATACCTAGGTATTATTTTTGTAGAACATACATGATTGTCTGATGATGCGGAACACCAATCAATTTATTACACCAGATGCATGTGTGTTACTTGATGTATACACTACATACATAGGTGTTTGACAACATTAATGGCATGCATATCATTTGTGAGAGTATGTATTGTGCCATATATGTATGACATGTACACCAGTCAACTAACCTGTATTGCTCATAATGTCACATACAGGTAAAGCACTGTCCCTCCTAACATCTCCAGAAGATGTTACAGTGTTAGGACTGTGAGTGTGGTTGTATCACAATAGTTGTTCAGATGTGTTTGTGCAGAATCATCTCATCACTCTAAATCACATATGTTATATCAGAGGCATGGGATTACTGGTGGTATTATACTGATATTGTCCACAATCTTGGTGGGTTATTTTCATGTTCTTCGTGAGCCTTTACCTGTGTCCTACTCTTCTGAGATTATACTCATATACAGGCAAATCAGTTTGCACAGTTTCACAACATGCACCCTACCCCAACTGTATGTTAGATTCCTCATAGATGTCCTCTGCATTATTCATGTAACAATGCTTATCTCACACAGACATGCTCTCAATTATGTCACCTTGTGTGACAGTCACATAATACACATTTTCACTGTGCAGTGCCAACTGTACCATATAGGTTTGTGATTGGTGTTGCTGCTACAAACATCTTCCATTGACATGCCCTCATCTGCTATACATTAGGTTGTTTCACCTGTCCTCTTTCCCTGTATTTGTTCCTGGAATTCATCTGTGTGTCCCTATTCAATACACACACTAGCCCTGAATGTTTATTTTACACGGCAGTCCATATCCCATTACAAATCATTTACACAGTTTCAGTACAGAATGTCAGGAATGGGAAAGCACAATAATCTGCACTGTAGATACGGTGTCCTGTACTATGTTTGGACCATATACTTTGCATTCATAACTCTCAACTGTCCAGATATTCACAGGATGTCTAGATGTGTTCCTTATCAAATTTGTGTTTTTCTGCCATATCACTAGGATGATCTCAGGACTGATGTGATTCATTATTGCATACATTTGACTTCATACCTCTCAACTATCTAGACTTTGCAGATTTTTGTCTTGTATTTTTGACCTTTTCCCTCATAAAATTATGGATTTCTGGCAAATCATTGGCATGTTATTGTGGACTGAAGTCAAAAAATAATGACAGATATTTGAGTTTCAAACCTCATGCTCTTCAGAAAATTCATGCTAATGTAAAACCTATTATTCTATCAGCTTTCTAATTTTATAGATTTATAGATTAGTACTAGGCTAACTGTATTCAAGGGCCATTTTAAGCCTAGCCAATTACCCCATGTGAGAATCAAACCCTACACCTTGTGTTTCTAAGGTAAGCACCTTAACCATTACACCAACCTCCCACTAAATAAGCAGCCTCTGTTAGTACCAAACCCAGGACCCTGAACACCATAGCCAAAGTGGTTTACCACTAATCCATCTCAGATATATGTATAAGAGTAATATTAAAAATCTGCCCTATTTTTGAGCATTTTGTCCCCCCGTTAGTTATGGCTTTGTCCAGATTTCTTGCTCTAAGAGGTTGAGAGGTATGTTTGAGTTGGTTTACTATTGAAAATGCGAACGGCACTTGGGCGACAGTCGGATAGTCGAACATATAAGGTCGTAAACAAGGATGTCGAAGACAAAATAATCAATCTAGGAATGGTTTTAACATGGGTCAAGGTAGGTGTTCAGTATTATTCCCTACTACAAACATCTTCCCTACCTCGACCCATGTTAAAACTGTTCCTAGATTGATTATTTTGTCTTCGACATCCTTGTTTATACCTTATACGTTCGACTATCCGACTGTCGCCCAAGTGCCGTTTGCATTTTCAATAGTAAACAGTTTGAGTTTCATACTTCAAATCCTTTAGAACATGAACTTCTACCACATTTCTATATGGCATCCATGTCAAATATGTCCCAGCATTATGTTGGACTTTGTGCAGATGTGTTTAATAGATTGAAAGCTATCTATGAAGCCCTAGTGATCACTGGGGCCTTCCACACAAAACCGCAAAATGTAAGTGGTCTGCTTTAAACAGGATTGCTACCAGTGTTCACTTACATGGTTTCCTGGCTGGAAACACTGTTGCCAGCCACAAAACCTTGCTTAGACGTGGCTTGCAGCATGAATGTGAATTGCGTGGTGTTGCCCACTGCTGCCCGCAGTGCACCACTGTGCACACATGTAAGCTCAATGTAGGCTTCATGCACAGCCTATATGTAGTTTATTGAATCCAGAGATCTGTCTTTTTCTTGGCAGGACACTGGCACTGATCACATATGGGGATGGATACCATCAAAAATGTACAGATGCCAAATGCAGTCTTTAGAAAATGAACATTTAACTGTGATTAGGAAATACATACTATTAACAAAACTGTTTTTTTTTTCAGAATGTTCTCCTGTTGTCTGAAGGGCAGTGAACTCAGAGTTTATATGTAGAGGAGTGCAAGGACATACCCTACACCAGGCATAATGGATAAGGTGCTTACCTTGCAAGCAGAGGTACAGGGTTTGATTCTCCCCTTTTAAAGAGAAATTCTCCAAGTATAAAATAGCCCCCAAGAGCAGCCAGCCTACTACTGATCTTTGAAATGTAGCAATAATTTTTAAAATTTGGTTATTAAGGAATTGAAATTTAAATTTTGAAGAGTGGAGAGTTTCCCTATTAGATCATTCACTTTAGATTAACTGCCCCTAAAGAGACATAGCAGCAAAAAATGATTTATGATTTTTTTCAACCATAATAGATAATCTTACAGAGTTTGTACAGGTCCATAAAATGCCAAAATCAATGTCATCTTAACATAAGTCTCTTAGTTACACTATTTCACTTTAGATCATTGAAAACATCTACCTGATATACAATCAGAATCCTGCAAAGTTCCTGAATTCTGGTAATACCAGCTGCTTTGAACTGAAATTTCTAGTATCACTACACTATGGGCCAGATTCCAAAAGCCTTGCTATCAGAATAAGTCACTTACTCTGAGACTTGCTCTCAGAATGAGTGACTTGCTCTAAAAAGAAGTCATCTGAAATCTGGTCCCCCAGTGCAAGCCATTTTATATATAGGCTATATACAGAAGTAAGTTACTTGCACCAAGAGCAAGTCAACTGGAATCATGGCAGATTTACACCGGAGTAAGTCACTTACATTGGGAACAAATATTTTGTAATCAGGCCCTATATTTATACAGAATATATGACCTGTCTTTGATTTCAGACAGTTCTCCATTTTCACTGTGTTGCTTTGCTTACCAGTATTATTTGCTTACTGTGAACAGTTTTTCATTTCATTTACGTATACTTACCTGCCTGTCTCTTTGAGGTTGTTATTTTTCACTGCATTAATCAGCTAAAATAAATATTTTAAAAATGTTACAATAGTGCATCATATAAATACATACACACACACACACGTGTGTGCGTGTGTGTGTGTGTGTATATATGGGGACAGACAGGTACATATATACATATCTGCAAGAGACTGTGTGTGTGTGTGTGTGTGTGTGTGTGTGTGTGTGTGTATATATATATATATATATATATATATATATAAAAAAATATATATATATATATATATATATATATATATATATATATATATATATATAGATACAGAGATATAATTGCATGTTTTATTTGTGTCTGAGTTTCCTAATGGTCTTATGGTGGAACTGTTTACAATAATTACATATATGTCTTGCAAATATATTTTATTGTTAGTTATCTATAGTACTAGATTTGCACCACAAAGGAGAAGGATTAAAGGTTAAATAAACAATATTACTTTGAATTCCAAGAAAGTGACTTATAACTCCTTGTGTGTTTACCAAGTGTTTCGGTACATGGGCATGTTGCAACTGTCTGAGACCTAATTCTCCTTGCAGACACAAAGTACTGACATCATGAAAGATAAAACATAATCACAAAATAGAACATTTTGATACTATGTAGAACATCTATACAACAAACAAACATTGTGTGTTTATATCTTTACACAGCATTTGTTGATATAGGTAGAGTAAATATTTGAAGATTAAACAAGAAGCGATATTTCACAGTAGAGTGATGAGGCATAAATCCATTGGGTATGAGCAATGAATATAAATGTTGACCTGGAGTGCTTTGATAATGGCTATGCTTGACCAACTATTGGCACGGGACTTCGGCTTTTGTTATTGATGTTTGTAGTATTACTTAATCTTAAGAACCAACAGCTGAGGAAATAATGCAGAGGAATAATGCAGATCTAAAAAGATAACATTTTGTCACTAATAATATTTTCACACTTTCATGCATGCATACACACAAACAGACAGATAGACAGAAACAGATAGATAGCTAGATAACACACACACACACACATATATATATATATATATATATATATATATAAATATATACACTGTATGTCTATATATATATATATATATATATATATATATATATATATATATATATATATATATATAAATATATATATATATATAGTGTATATATTTATATATATTTATATATATATATATATATATATAGAGAGAGAGAGAGAGAGGGATAGCTTAACACATGTGTGTAGGGGGTTGATTATGAATGGGTGTTGTATTTGTGTTTCTGTCTCCAATGCCTCAATATTCCCTGACAGCAGAACACAGAGATCCTTAAGCAGGACATTTATCAAATACTTAAAAGTATTTATTTTAAAACTGATGGGCTAAATATTTATAATAGTGGGTGTAGGATCTCAAAACAGATATTTGTTTTGTGTCTGTGCAATATCTACTGTTTGTACACTCTTCTTACTCATCTGTCTCCCTGCAATCATCAAGCCCCCTTGTTGCAGTTTCTTGCTCCCATGTTCAGACTAGCAGGTCACATTATTTCAGTTTTGTATATGACTCATAGCATAAACATATCTTATTCATTTGTAAACTACAAAATTACTTTCTGGCATGTTAATGGTATCCTCTGACTTGCTGTGTCATATACTTTAGCTTCTGTTATGCATTTTTTTTTTGTTCTTGTTGCACTGAAGTCCTTGGAAATTCTTATTCTGTTTGATAAAAATAACTGTATTGTTATCCATATGATGAACCACAGCTTGTCACTTGTGCCTTTGGTCCAGATGGTAGCTGAAAATTCTTTACACTAGATGTTTTCCATGATTAACACATTTCCCATCTCTCAAAGACTGGTCATATCCTAGGCTGTCATATTACTGGATATTAATAGATTTTTCTCCTGCTCTTAACCCTTCCTTAGTTGCCCATCATAAAATATGCAGTACCTGCTGGACTAGACTCGCATGTGGTATACAACTCCCCACATTTACTATGCCTACATAGAGAATAATGCATTGCTAGGCAAGCTTGAAGCCCCATATTCTATCTTTACACATAGAGAGCACATCTCTGCTCTGACCTACAGTTGTTAGCCTTCCAGTGAGTCACATTTCAATCCATCCCATGGAATAAAAAACCCAGCATCAACTAGCAGATGCTACCCCACATTAAACAGCTCATCTGGTAACAAGGTCATAGTATAACCCTTGACCATCTAGGTTATAACCAAGGCTTCATCTATTTTTGCAATGGATACTTCTTATACACTGTTTACTGGTAGTAATTGCAGCCTATTTGTTAACATTCTTGCAAAATATATTGACATTTTTCTATGAATTTGAATTCCATTTTTTTTTCAGAATACACAGTATAATATTTGTATTCTATTTGCTTAATATTTTTAATCATTGTAGGGTGTAATGAAATCATATTATCATGATATGGCTTGTGTGCCCAACCCATTTAAAAGAATCTGAATAAATTAGCCCATACGTGTAGTGGTAGTAGCTTAACAAGTTACACATTTGCCTTTGATGCTGAAAGATCAGAAGGCTGTATGTTCTATTCCAACATCAGGCACTTTGATTCATTTTCCAGTGCTGACAGTGCAGTGAAGCAGAAGGGTATTGCTGTATTCCGGAGTGTGATGTCCTTTGGATAAGACATTAAACTGAGGTCCTATCAGCCTGAGTTGGTAGTAGCCCAAGTAGACATGAAAAGATTCCACATCACTTAGCAAAAAGGTTCCCAGTCATCCTGGCCAAATTTCCTTCAGTCAGGATGAATATCACCTCAGCCATTCTCTGAAAAGAGGACCCTGGTCTAGTCAGACAATCCCAGTCAGCAATCAGTTAGTTAGTTAGTTAATTAAGAAAATCTAATGACACTGTCAGTGAACTTAGTTCAGAATGAACTCATGCGTCTGGAGGCCAGCAAGAATGGATGCAGGGTGAATTCTTCCTCACCAACACAGGGAGAGTTTGGTGGGGATCTCTATATGGGACTCAGTCAAGGAGGCTGGTTGCCTACATATGTCCCAGAAGTAGTCATGGTAGTGGGAGATGGCACATCATATGGGTATGAAAACAGAGTGCATATTTTTGCAAAGTCACTGCATGATGACATAATATGGGTGGAAATGAAAACATGAGATCTTGGTACACTTCCATAAATGTCCATACCAGGCATTTATGGAGGGGAAATTGGCTGTAGAGAAAAGATGTAGACAAGCATACACAATATACACCATGATGTAAGCTTTAAAAATTATTTTGAAAACTCAAAGAATATGTTTAGTTTTTATAAAACCAGACAAATTTACTATAGTTATATTTTGTTACATTATAGATTTTTTAAGGTAATACATTTTTTTCTAAGGTAGGTGATCTCAGGATTTTTTTTTTCACTATTAAAAAGATGTGCTGTTCAGAAATATACACTGGCTGGAGTAAGGAGAAGTCTATTTGGAGTATCAGGGGCTACATTCTTGCAGTTGATGTCCAATTCCAACAATCCTGGCTATGCCCCTCCAAAGTATGCTGGGGCAGACATTGCCGGGACTGTTGCAAAATTAGTAAAATCAGCAATTGGGGATCATGATTTTGACTAAGGGAGATTAAATCTACTTGCAGTTAAAGTAACAGGTGCTACATCGGAAAACAATAAGTGGACTTGTAACATTCCTATGGCTTACCACTGACATCCCCTTTTATTTGGTGACTAGCTAGTCTAACATATCAGAAAATATTATGCAATAAATAAATGTGCAATAATCAATCACTCAGCTGCTAAAAAGAGTAGACATAGCAATTTATAGTAGTACATAGTAAAATAACAGTCTAACATAAATTATTTCTCTACTTATTGACATTTGCTGACCAGGAAAGTCCACTAGGTTAGAAACCCATTTCAGTGGTGACCCAGGGAGAAAAGCTCCACAGTTAAACAATCAAACAAAGCATTATACAATTATTATACAAGAACAAGTACAAAAACAAATAAAAAGTTCAAGAGATACATATGTACTTTCAATCACAGAAGAAGAATAATAGACATCAGAAAAGTATAACACAATTTCAATCCGCATAAGAATACTCAATGAGTTTAGTAACAGTGATGCGTATCGTAGGACAAATAATGATTCAGAGGAGGAAGAAAAGATATCAAAGAGGCTTGTAGGCAGGTTCTGAGTAAGTTAATGTTATGTATGTTGCATGTGCTATACGTAATTTGTATTTGTGTAATTGTCATCTCAGTACTGAGCCTGATGCATACAATTTCATTTAGGTTACCCTTGTTGAGTCTAAATGACAATGAAATTCAGTTTGCCTTTGAAATTTCCTTGAGTGAGTCACTAAAGCTGTAAGCAATAGCTTCGTTGTTCACATAGATCTGACCAAGGTCTTTTGGCATTCTTCCCCATCCTGGAATAATAATTATTCTTAAAGGCTTAAATGTAGATCTTTATGTTGTAAGACTGAATGCAAACTGGCTGACAGATGGAAATTTTGAATTTAAAGTAACAGCTGCTTCATGAGAAAGCAAAAAGGTGACTGGTAACACTCCTCGTGGCTTAGTATTGACATCCCTTCTATCTGGTGACTACTTTCCAGATCTTCAAACAAATGATCCAGACATATGCCTAACTAAGTTTACCAATGACTGCAAGCTGTGTGTGTTGTAATTCACTCACTGTCTGATACCATTTTACTTCAGTAAAGGTTAAACCATACAAATCAGTGGTCTATTAGAGATAGAATTAAGATAATTACAAAGAAAGACAAAGCACATTATTGCTACCTTTGGACAGATCTTGACAGAAGTATACAGTGCAGAGAGCACCATATTCCAAACTGATATGGTCATCAGATATGTCAGCACCACCATAGACAGCTGTCTGTGGATTGACTACCACACTACAGCAATAGTTAGAAAATAAATCTCATCAAAAGAGTTATTTCTCCTTACACTGAATGATCAGACCAATTATAAAATATAATACCACTTTTAGCTTGAATGTACTTGAACATATCACACTATCAGCAAGACTCCCAGGAGTTTCTAACAATGCTCCCTGACTAAAGACCCTCAGGTACAAAGCAGATTTGAAAAGCTCTGTCTTCACCCTATCTCTCACAGGCTTCATAAGAGGTATTTATTTTTACCATTCAGTGCTTTTAAGGATCAATGCCTTCTTGACCTCATAGAAATTACCTCAGAATCACTAAAACTAAAGGCTTAAGTTTCCAAAACAAATAAATAAGACACAATCCAGGGCAGGTAAATTACTCATTGCTTCCGATATCTCTTGAACAGTCTTAATTACATATAAAACGAGGTGATAACCTTGCTTCATCTAAGAAAAACCTTGACAATTGGTGACACTCATGAATACATCCCAAATCTGACTAGTCATGTGCTTCTGAAGGCAAGAGGTGCCCTATGAGAGTGAGTATTGCTCATAGACAGTCTCTGCCTCGAAAACTCTATGAATCTACATACATGCAACATTTCAGAAAAGATTTTAAAATAGAATAGCGTGAGGACTGATGAAAATGAAGCAAGAACAAGGGATATAGGACTCATTTACAAAATGAAGATAAGGGACATGTGGAACTGAATATAACAGGATACCTAATCACAGAAGCAGATCATGTCTGGAGGACAGAGCTACCTGGCTATCCCATTTCAGAAGGGTGCAATACTAATGCAATGGAAGGCTGAGGAGAATGACAAAGACAGGTAGATTCAATGGCATAGCATAACAGATAACAGGTCTGGAGAACTGGCAATATTTACATACACTGAATTGTCATAGTTAAAAGCTGACCAGTTTGAAAAAAGTCCTGATATGATCAAAATTTGTATTGCAGCTTTACATCCCCAAATAGTGATAGAACCATAGAAAGTTATGACTGGGCTCCTACTTACATAAGCACCAATAAGTGTTCACTGAAACTAGGACTATTGCTATTACCCATAGGTGTCCAATATTCTTATACATTAAAATTACAGTGATAAAATTGGCTGCTTAGAATACAGTGAGTAAAGTGAATAGAAAATAACTTGTTGAATCACTTGTATGACTCATTCATGAGGTGATGTATGCTCATTGGGTTAAAACAGAGCAGAAATCTTTAAAAGCAAAGGGCAGGGCTGTGATCTTAAATTTGCCTAAGTGTATTAAGAATTGTATTGCAAAACACTGCAAGGAAACAAAATTGGGGATTTAACCCTTAAAAGAATATGGTACAAATTCAATACAGCTTACACGGTAATTTTTATCGCGTTCGTGTCGCGGCATGATGTGAACACTGGCACATTGAATTTTAGATTCAGTAAAGTCTGTGTATCTGTGCGCAATCAAGTGCATTCACACACATCAACAGAAAGTTCTGTGGGATGCAAATTTCCACGTAAGTAGCTGCATTTTATGCTAATGAAGCAAACCAACATGGAAAAGTGATCTCGCAACCCTACACACAACAATGTAGGCTCCGTGTCCATGTTGGACGTATATGCAAAAGTTTTTCACATACAGGAACCTACATGGAGGCAAGGGCATATAGAAGTCTGAAATAAGGATAGAATGCCCATGAGATGGTAAAAACACGCATGTAATGGCTGAGGATGTCAAAAGAATCAGTGATGTATGTCACATCACTATAAATGTTAAAATTTTAATCTTAGCACAAATTTGTGCAGTGCTCCGCTAATCGCAAAACATTTAAAAATGATTTAAAAAAATGTAATTTAAAAGATCAGTATGATGTATTGCCAAAACAGGTACAGTAATATCCTGCAATGCATCTTTAACTCCGTAAGCCTATGTTGCTCCCAGCTTACGCAGCTACTATCCATGTATTTTCCAGGCTGTCAGCACACTTATTATATAAATGATGTACCAAAGCAGTGGATCTGTTGAATCACAAAAAGCAGGGATCATGTAGGGATGTTCACTCTGTGTAAGCTCCTAGATGGTATTTATACTTTCCATGGATGTTGATGACATCAAGTGGGTGTGTCAGGTAACACAGCTCTGATTTCGTGTTTTTTTTTTTTCCACATGGGTGCACAGTGCGCTACTTTGTGCAAACAGTAATTTTACTAGAATCCAAATTTCCATGAGCAGACCCCAGACATGAGCTAGACATCCAAATATAGAAACTGGATGCATTCAATCAAGAGTGGTTGAGTGGTGAGCCTCGCTGAGCATTGTGCAAACCTGGTAAGGGGGGCTGCACACTAATAATCCCCTTTAGTTAGGGAACTTTGATCGAAAACTCTTGTGTCACCAATTGTTAGCTGTTGGACTAGAATGCAGATAGTCTTGGGTTCAAGTATAGGGTCTGTCAACTTTTAATCATACTATGCTGACATTGTAGGTCATAGAAATAAAGTGCTATTAGCTGTACTGAGGGTATTTGGTATGCATTATGACAATAGGGATGATATTATAAAATGTTTTACATAAGTTGCTGTCATTATGCATAGCGCCCGACAGCAGGAGTTGTAAATCGTGGTAATTACATCCTAAGCAGGTGAATGTCATTTAAAGTAGCCAGTAGTATATGATGTTCCTAATCAATAAATGTATAAAGTATGCATACAGCCTACATTCTGATTTTCCCTTTAACAACATTGGAGTAGTGACCTGGAAATTTTAACTGACAAAATGCTAGGGGGTTGCTACATCTATTCTACATCTGTTTGTGTTGAAGATGAAGTCAGTGCTGCTGGTGCTGATGACAATAAGCCTAGGATGAGAAAGAGAAGAGTGTTCAGGCCCAGGGTAACCTACCAGGTGCGACATGATCTGGAGATTGTAGAGTGCTACAGGGTGGTCAGTGACTCATTACAAGAACTCTGTGAGCTCCGCTGGCCTCAACTCAGAACCAGAGCCAACCGAGGGGAACCCATCCCAGTGGAGATTTAGGTATGTGTAGCCCTCAGAATATTAGCTACAGATACTTTTCAAAAACTATCTGGGCATTTGGTGGGGGTGTCACAGGCATCAGCATCCAAGATACTCTACCAGTTCCTGGATGCTATGCTGATATATGCCAGTGAACACATATTTTCCCCTTACTGCTGAGGACAGGACCAGCAATATGCAACACTTCTATCATGTAGAGCACTTCCCTGAAGTACCGGGTGCCATAGACTGCACTCATGTACACATCAAGGCACCACTTGGTGAGCAGGGCAGAATCCACATTAAGCGCAAGGGATACCACTCCATCAAGTGCCAAATCATGTGCAATGCCCATGGAATTATCCTGAATGTGTGTGCTGGCAACCATGGCAGTTTTAACAACTCCCATATCTAGCACACATCACAGCTGTACCAGATGCTTGCAGGGGACAACACCCCACAGGGCCATTTACTGGGGATGCTGGTTACACTGTGGAAACGTGGATGATGACACCCATCAGAAATGCACATACACCCATGGAAAAATGCTCTAATGAGGCATACACATGCACAAACTAGGAACATCATAGAGCATGTGTTTGGGCTTCTAAAGTCATGGTTCTGGTGCCTAGATATAAACGGTATATAGCTTGCAGTATACTCTATGCACATGTACACTAATATTCACAGTTTATGCTCTGCTGCACAATCTAATCCTGCAGAAACAACTGCAGTGGTATCCGTAAGGGGAATGGGTACACATTCCCCCACCAATGCCTAGGTCACAACATCCACAGTCATAGGAGGTCTTGGAGGAGGAACCCCCAGCTGCTGTCCTTGTAGGTAGACAGAGGCGTGCTCAGTATGTCCTTGCTTTGGCTAAGATACAACACATAGCACATGCACTGACCACCTAGGGTCCAATAACTTCCTCCTACTCACATACATATATTAAAATTGATGCCAGACAACTCACTCAACCTTTATCTATACATGTATTGGCTGTGTACTGCTTGCATCAGACCACCACCAGTACCATTAGCCAACAGGATGCTGGCGGAAATTGGGCTACTGTTGGCCGAAGGAGGAAAAGAGGCCGAAGGCAGGAAAAGAGGAGAAAGGCTAGGACTGTAGTAGTGAGGGTCGGAACTTTGAATGTTGGCAGTATGACTGGTATAGTGTGACAGCTAGCTGATATGATGGACAGAAGGAAGGTTGGTATATTGTGTGTGCAAGAGACCAGATGGAAGGGGAGTAAGGCTAGGTGTATCAGAGGTGGGTTCAAATTGTTTTATCATGGTGTGGATGGGAGGAGAAATGGCGTAGGAGTTATTCTGAATGAACAGTATGCGAAGGGTGTTTTGGAGGTGAAAAGAGTGTCGGATAGAATGATGTTTATGAAGCTGGAAATTGATGGTGTAATGATGAATGTTGTTAGTGCATATGGTCCACAAGTTGGGTGTGCAATGGATGAGAAAGAAAAATTTTGGAGTGAATTGGATGAAGTGGTGATGACTGTACCCAAAGGTGAGAGAGTGGTGATTGGAGCAGATTTCAATGGGCATGTGGGTGAAGGGAACAGAGGGGATGAGGAAGTGATGGGTAGGTATGGTGTTAAACAAAGGAATGCAGAAGGTCAGATGGTAGTGGACTTTGTGAAAAGGATGGACATGGCTGTGGTGAATACGTATTTTAACAAGAGGGAGGAGCATAGGGTGACATACAAGAGTTGAGGAAGATGCACACAGGTGGATTATATCTTATGTAGGAGGGCCAGTTTGAAGGAGATTGGAGACTGTAAAGTGGTGACTGGAGAAAGTGTAGTTAGGCAGCATAGGATGGTGGTTTGTAGGATGACGTTGGTGATCAAGAAGAAGAAGAGGAGGAGGAGTGTGAGGGCAGCACCAAGGATCAAACGGTAGAAATTGAAAAAGGGTAATTGTGAGGTGGAGTTCAGGGATGAGTTAAGACAGGCACTGGGTGGCAGTGAAGAGTTACCATATAGCTGGGTAACTACAGCAGAGCTAGTAAGGGAGAAGGCTAGAAAGGTGCTTGGTATCACATCGGAACAGAGGAAGGACGACAAGGAGACATGGTGGTGGAATGAGGAAGTACAGAAGAGTATACAGGCAAAGAGGTTGGCAAAGAAGAAGTGGGATTGTCAGAGAGATGAAGAAAGTAGACAGGAGTATAAGGAGATGAGGTGCATGGCAAAGAGAGAGGTGGCAAAGGCTAAGGATAAGGCATATGAAGAGTTGTATGAAAGGTTGGACACTAAGGAGGGAGAAAAGGACCTGTACTGATTGGCTAGACAGAGGAACTGAGCTAGGAAAGATGTGCAGCAGGTAAAGGTAATAAAGGATAATGAGGGAAACATACTCACAAGCGAGGAGAGTGTGTTGAGGAGATGGAAAGAGTACTTTGAGGGGTTGATGAATGAAGAGAATGAGAGGGAGAGAAGGTTGGAATGGATTAGCAAGGAGGAAGTAAGGATAGCTATGAAGAGAATGAAGAATGGAAAGGCTGTTGGCCCAGATGACATACCTGTGGAAGCATGGAGGTGTTTAGGTGAAATGGCAGTGGAGTTTTTAACCAGATTGTTTAATGAAATCTTAGAAAGTGAGAGGATGCCTGAGGAATGGAAAAAAAGTGTTTTGGTACCGATTTTTAAGAATAAGGGTGATGTGCAGAGCTGTAGTAACTACAGAGGGATTAAATTGATCAGTCACAGCATGAAGTTATGTGAAAGAGTAGTGGAAGCTAGGTTAAGGAGGAACGTGATGATTAGTGAACAGCAGTATGGTTTCATGCCGGGAAAGAGCACTACAGATGCAATGTTTGCTCTGAGAGTGTTGATGGAGAAGTACAGAGAATGTCAGAAGGAGTTGCATTGTGTTTTTGTAGACTTAGAAAAAGCATATGACAGTGTGCCTAGAGAGGAGTTGTGGTATTGTATGAGGAAGTCAGGAGTGTCAGAGAAGTATGTAAGAGTGGTATAGGATATGTACGAGGGTAGCGTGACAGCAGTGAGGTCTGCGGTGGGAGTGACAGATGTCTTTAAGGTGGAGGTGGGATTACATCAAGGATCAGCTCTGAGCCCCTTCTTATTTGCAATGGTGATGGACAGGTTGACAGACGAGATCAGACAGGAGTCCCCATGGACTATGTTTGCAGATGACGTTGTGATCTGTAGTGAGAGTAGGGAACAGGTGGATGAGACCCTGGAGAGATGGAGATATGGTCTAGAGAGAAGAGGAATGAAGGTCAGCAGAACTAAGACAGAATATATGTGTATGAATGAGAGGGAGGATAGAAGAATGGTGAGGATGCAAGGAGTAGAGGTGGCGAAGGTGGATGAGTTTAAATACTTGGGGTCAATAGTTCAGAGTAACGGTGAGTGTGGAAGAGAGGTGAAGAAGAGTGTACAGGCAAGATGGAGTGGGTGGAGAAGAGTGTCAGGAGTGATTTGCGACAGACGAGTACCTGTAAGAGTGAAAGGGAAGGTCTACAAGAGGATAGTGAGACCAGCTATGTTATATGGGTTGGAGACAGTGGCATTGACAAAAAGGCAGGAGTTTGAGCTGGATGTGGCAGAGTTAAAGATGTTAAGATTTGCACTGGGTGTGATGAGGGTGGACAGGATTAGGAATAAGTATATTAGAGGGTCAGCCCAGGTTGGAAGGTTTGGAGACAAAGCCAGAGAGGCAAGATTACGTTGCTTTGGACTTGTGCTGAGGAGGGATGCTGAGTGTATTGAGAAAAAGATGTAAAGGATAAAGCTACTGGGTAACTGGAAAAGAGGAAGGCCTACGATAAGGTTTATGGATGTGGTGAGAGAGGACATGCAGGTGGTTGGTGTGACAGAGCAAGATGCAGAGGACAGGAAGAAATGGAAACAGGTGATCCGCTGTGGCGACCCCTAACGGGAACAGCCGAAAGAAGGTGATGACTGCTTGCATCAGACAGAGTCAGTCCTGAACTAATGCTGTGTCAACCGATGCATTTGCAAGTTAAGGCCTGAACATAGACTGTAGTGCATATCCTTCTATATGTCTTACCTTGTTACAGTATTCAAATATATAGTGGTGCTAGACACCTACTTGTATTACTACATTACCATATGTACTTTTTATGCATCAGGCATGAAACACTCGCACAGTCCAACCACAGCCGAATACTGTTACATCATGCAAGAAAAAACTTAGGCAGTGACTCCATTCCATTGTAGTTTCTGATTTCAGTCTTCTTTGTATACTAACAGTAAATGTGTTTTTCCCCATTCCCAAAAACAGGATTGTAAGACAGATAGATGTATAGTTATAATCATAATTATGACAGGAATTGTGTTTACTAGCTGGTCTGTGTCCAAATATAAGTCATTTAAGCACTTGTACAATATGCAGTGCATGGTTTGTACACCAGCAGTATACAATTTTTTATGAAGGTGGTTGTGTGAGGAATGAATGCAGTTTTGAAAGCAGCTTCTGTGGCCAAAATGACTAAGGCAGTCATCCTGCTTGATGAAGCTGTAATGGTGTTTAGGGTTCAAATTCTGATGTAAGTTGAACTTTTGGAGGTGTTTTTGCTATAGTTTGTGTTTTTACAGATTGTGACTGTGTGTCCCATAATGTTCCCATATGTATATTTCTAGTACAAATTTGTGTGATGTGTCGCATGCTGAGAACAGTTTTAATAATGCTTAAATATTTTGTGAGAAGTGCAAAACTGCAGAAAAGGAAATATTCAGATAAGAGTTATATATTGGCCATAGTAATTGCGAAATCTCAGGCTGGAGTACTAAAAGGAGTGGGCTGCAGTAATATGTATACATTACATAATAGGAAGGCTGGATGTTAGCAATGTACCTCACATTTTTGCACTGCTTACCAATGCACAAACAGGTAGAACAGTGAAACCTGTATGCATGTGCATTTAGTGTGATAATCATTGTGTCTTCACTATGCCTATCATACCTCTCAACTGTCCGGATTTATGAAGAATGTCTATATTTTTACATAATATTTGTAGTCTGTTCCCCATAAAATGTTGCTTTATACAAAATTATTGCTAAATCATTAAGAATTAAGTCAGACAATAATAGCATACATTTCATCTGTGGATGTCATACCCTTCAGAATATGCATGCTAATGCAAAACCTGTTATTCCATCAACATTGTAGATTTGTAAGGGTAATATTTCAACAATGACCATATTAATAATGACTCTGTGCATATTTCTTGCTCTAAGAGGTTGACAGGTATGCTAACTGTTACATCACATACATAGAACTGTGTTCTTGCTGTTTTATATTTCCCAGATGTGGAAAATTTGCAAACTGAGGGCACAGTATAACTATTTGTACAAACAGTTAATAAACATCCATGTGTTTCCTCACAACCAACCTCAACAACAATCAGTACAACCATGGGATCTCCTTAATTCTACAACACATACATCTAGCAGAAAATAGGTGTAATATATAATGGTGTGTGCTCTCTCATGGACACAGCCATGTAGTTGTACTTACAGGCTTGCACTGCAAAGGCAAACATCCAAATATGCTCAATAAGAGTCTCATGCTGTTACACAGCTATAACTTCTAAACAGTACACTGCTGCTAGTGTACTAGCCTCAGAAGACACTAAGGAGCAATGTGCCTGTGCAAGACTCCCAAGCTGGTGTACACTATATGCCTTGATGATGTCATCTGCTATCAGTTCTCAATCAGTGATGTTAAAATCAGACTTGTGCTGTGGCACATGCTTTAAGTGTTATGTTCTGTAGTCTCTAACTTTAGACAGGCAGGACTTCTAATCTCAATGCAGTCAAGTTGGAGTGTTTGTCTGTCTCCATAAAGAATAGTGGGAGTGTGTCTCCAACACTGCCTTGAAAAATGGCATGGTTTTTGCATTGCTTTTGTGCTTGCACAAACATCCATGTCTAGCAGTCCTCCATCTTCTTGCCCCCCCCCCCACAGAGCCTGCTGATGTCATCTACTATAAAATCAACTGCAGTCCTCTTAAAGTCAGACTTGAGCCATGGAATGTGTGTTAAGTCCTGGGTTCTGTAGTCTATAAGCTTAGATAGGTAGGGGTTCTAATTTCACTTCAGCCAACTTGGAGTGTGTGTGCATGTCTGTCACCATAAAGAAGAGTGAAAGTGTGTATCCAACACTCCCTTGGAAAATAGCATGGTTTTGCATTGCTTTTGTATTTGCACAAACATCCATATCTAGTAGTCCCCCATCCTGCTGCCCCCCGGGTCTGCTGATGTCATCTTCTATAAGATCATCTGCAGTCCTTGTGCCATGGTGAGTGCATTAAGTCTTGTGTTTAATAGTCTATAAGCTTAGATCGGTAGGGGCTCTTTTCTCACTGCAGCCAACCTTGTGTGTGTGTGTGTGTGAGCTGTTGGTGGACGTCCTGCAGAAAATTTTAACACAGCCTATGGTACACTGTCCTCATGTCTTCAACAGACACTGCTGGTATCATCAACTATATCAGATTAGTGGATACATGTTGCTCACAACAGGCCATTGGCACACAATGGCCGGGCAGACAGGTAGATGCCACCTCATGCAATATAACACAGGCAACAGTGATATTCCTTTTAAGCTATGCAGGAACATCATGTCATCTTTTTGCAGTGTTGATGGACAGGTTGACACAAGAGAGCACATGAGAATCCCCATAGACTATGATATTTGTGGATGATATTGTGATCAGACAACATGTTTAGGAGACTATGGAGAGGTGGAGTTATGCTACAAAGAGGGGAGTAATGAACGGCATAAGGACTAACACAGACTATATATCTGTGAATGAGAGGGAGGATAGAGGAATGATGAGACTGCAGGAAGTAGAGTTGGTGAAGGTATATGATTTTAAATACTTGGGAGCAAAAGTTCACAGTAACTGTGAGTGTGAAAGGAAGGTGAAGAAGACAGTGCATGCAGGATGTAGTGGGTATAGTAGAGTGTCAGGAGTGATTTGTGAAAGGTGGGTACTGATAACTCTGAAAGGGAAGGCCTACAAGAGTGTACTGAGAACAGCTATGTCATATGGTTTGGAGATTGGCAATGACAAAAATACAGGAGTCATAACAGGAGCTGCCAGAGTTCCAGATGTTAGGATTTGCTTTGGGTGTGCTGAGGATGAACAGGATTATTAATCTGTATATTAGAGTGTCAACTCAGGTTGTATGGCTTGGAGACAAGACTAGAGAGGTGCTATTGTGTTTCTTTGGATATGTGCTTAGGAGGGATACTGGGTATATTTAGAGATGGATGGTAAGTATAGAGCTGTCAGGTAAGAGAAAACAGTAAGGCCTAAGATAAGGTTCATGGATGTGGTCATTGAGCATATGCAGGTGGTTGGTGTGACAGAAGAAGATGCAGAGGAAAGGAGGAACTAGAAGCAGATGATATGCTGTGGTAACCCATCATGATAGTAGCCAAAAGAAGATTAACATGACATATGTTTTTATAGAAATCATACCTGTACACCTGTGGCAAGTGTGTACAGTACTAGTAGTATCCATTTGAAGGTTACAGTATCTGTGTGAACTTTAAAAGTGTTTCCTTGTATTACCTGCCCTGTTGAGGTTTATGTGTAGATGCTTTGTCACTTTGCCCTCATTTATGCAAAAATGACACTATACTTATTTTCAAGTACAATCAGCTGCTGCTATGTAGTAGTGCAGATCTTCAACAGCTCTAACTAGCTGCCATACCTTCTGTTACATAACAAGCAGCAATTAAAACACTTACTGATCAATTACAGAACTATAGATCCACCTTAAGAAGGACCTCCAAATGTACACACCATAGGCTATTCCCATGAAAAAATACTTAGATCACATATACTCCTTTTAGCATTCTTTCTGCAGATACCAGGTTTAAACCTCCCATCCTCATCTATCAGATTCCCTCTGTTTCTCCTGCAAGACTAGTTAACATGATTTCTAAACAGTGCATATAATGCCTCACGTGGATAATTATAGGAGGACAAACTCAACTGCACAAACATAAGTGGATTTTGCATACTGAAATGCAATGAAAGAAAGAATGCACCACCACACAAGATCTGTAATATGTCAGATCTGTTGCTCAACAATATGAGTGAACAATGCATTGGCACATGTATAGTGCCTGCACTGTTAATCCAACCATAAAACAGTATGTGTAGAATTTGGAATACCTAATGAACTCTCTAAAGGAAGGGCGGCCACAGTGGTGCAGCGGTTAGCATTCTTGCCTCACAGCAAGAGGTTCTCCGGTTCGATCCTCGGCTGGGGTGCCTTCTGTGCAGAGTTTGCATGTCCTCCCTGTGGTCGTGTGAGTTTCCTCTGGGTGCTCCGGTTTCCTCCCACATCCCAAAGACATGCTGTAGGTGTATTGGACACTCTAAATTGTCCCTAGACATGAGTGCATGTGCCTTCCGTGGAAGGTTGGGCGCTGGGCTGGCAACTCAACACTGTAAAACTCCACTGCCAATTATGAGAAGATAGATGATCTGCTGTGGCAACCCCTAACCAGGAAAAGCCGAAAGAAGAAGAAGAAGAATGAACTCTCTAAAGGAAGACACTGGTTCAAAAACATCATCCTTCTAAGGGATAGTATAATAAACGCCCAAGCTCAGCTTTTCACAAAGAACATTGACAGCTGTAGTAAGTTACACTCTGATTCCCTGTCTATACATCTACACAAATGCATGCACACAGGTGTGCCTGATATGCTCAAAGACAGATATGCTCGGAAATACAATCCATACTGGTATATGTCTGTCATTACTACATTCTACTGTAATTAACAGAATCTGTTGTTTACAAATACAACATGTATAAGACAGTCCTGGAAGGCCACTCCCCTCAGTGCTCCCCAAGAAATAAGACAAATGAAAAACCCTCATATAGTAACTATGATAAAATAAGACACCATGAAAAACCCTGATATAGCAACTATGATAATAATTTAGGACACATATCCATGGATAACCATAAGCCTGTCTTCATTTATATCTGCAAACTGATATATATCACTCAGATGTATTTTGACCCAATTCTGGATGGTACTGCATACACTGACCCATTGTAAATTCCAAACCTGCTAGTAGACACAGGTGGCTAAAAAGTGGTCCCTCCTCCCAACACCAAGTTTACTAAATGTGTGCATCATCACCTCCAAACTGTGGTACCTACAAAGATCCAGTTGTCACTGCTCTCTCCAAGACTAGGAGCACAGTTTCCATGGGACCAGATGACATTCTAGCCTGTGTTCATCATGTGCTGCAAAAGTGAGCTACTCCACTAGGCACTGTATTCAACCACCATCCAAGTACTGTTGTTGTCCACACTGAATGGAATACAGCAACCATTTCCCACCAACACACTGGAGGATAGGCAACATACAACTAGAATTATAGTCCCATAACTGTATTTAACCTTTGCTTTAAGGCAATAGAAACAATTTGCATGCATCTCAAAGGACATAGGTGACCTTCAAAAAGTAGATCTGTTCCAGTTAGCTGTTCTCATGGGTAACGTGTTCCTGCAAAACCTATAGGAAATCAAGACTGTGAACAGAGACATATACAAGGCTGTGCACTCATCCCATCTTCCCTTGGCCAAGCCCTTTAATGAAATCCAAAATTTGGTCTCAATGAGAAACTAACCAAGGTGAATATCACACCTTCTCTTAACAGGTGGACTGCAAATCGAATCTAAGAGCAACAATACAAAGTCAAAGTGGGAGACCTCACCTTAAGCAGCAGACCTGTCACCTGTGTGGTTACAAATGTGTCAGTGCTGTCTCCCCTCTTGTTTGTCATATACTTATCAAAAGGCTAAAAAAAAACAGGATGTGTGGAAAAACATCTTGGTGCCACTAATGACTTCTGGCAAAGCCATGGGTGTTATGACAACTGCACAAACATGCATCACCATACCCTCTGTTAATTAATGTTTCTGCTTATTTAAAAATAACCCAGAGTACAATATTCCCAAATTCTGCATCAATATACCTTGGAACACATGCTGAATGCAACCTGTATGTATTGTGGGGAGGAAGACATTCTACATCTTACATCCCAATAACAAAGGCATTACATGTTGGGAGGGTGGCTTAATGGCTAAGGTGTTTGCCTTACAAACACAAGATGCAGGGTTTGAGTCTCACAAGGGATAATTGGCTAGGCTTAAAATGTCTTGCAAGGACAGTTAGCTTAGTACTAAACTATGAACCTATTTTTTCACTACTATGGCAACAATTAATTTTATCAATCCCCTATGCCCATCCATCATCAGCCCTATTAACATCGATAATCCTCCCTTTGATAAGTATTGTCCCAGACACCTGAAGGAAGCTGACAGGCCTCAGACATCTCTGAGTAATAAAACATCAGAGGTTTTCCAACGTATGTCTTCTGTGCGCAGAAATCAGTAGCTGTCAGTGTACCCATTATCATATATTTAGCTTCGAGGCAGAATATGTATGCATTACATGACTCTCTTTGGTCCAAATGGGATGAATATGCTGCACATCCTTAAGTTATATGGGACCACAGCCACATGCTCCAGGGATATACATAGGACATGCTGGGTATATACATAAATGTCTCAAAGGTTGTCTTCTGCCTTGGCTTCCAATGTATGTTAAGCAGAGCACATCCATTAACCTGTTTGAGCATGGGCTGGCTGACTTTGTTGTGAAAATGTTATCTGCCATGGATAACTGCTGATTCTATTCCATGATATATCTGAAGGGTATGCTGTTTGAGTTTGAGATCTGTGTCATATTATTTAATGTTTGCAATCATTAATGACTTGTCAGTAATCTGCCAGTCAATTACTATGCTCTTAAATACAGGCCCGAAGGATAATTACCAAACCTTGACATTCAGCAAAATTCTGTGCAGTGGACAGGTATACAAAGTACTGAAATACACATAACAGGCCTGAAAGTACTGTATAGCAGATATGTGGGCTATATATTACATATATTACAGACAAAAACGTAATCCACTTAGCAACTGCTGCAGCCCTTGCATGCTGAATCCCTGACTGTCCTAGGAAAATTAAAGGAAGACATAATGGCAACAGCACCACACATTTAACTGTACAACAGGTGTTAACACATTCACTCTCCTATATGAACACTCAAATAAATGTTAGCAGAAATGAGGCTAATATCCTTTAAATGAGAATAAAACTGCAGCTATCTGAAATACCCCAAACCAACACACATACAGCTTGATGCAACTATACACAGCAGCATATTAATGATGATGTAACAAAACATAAGTGACAGCCTTACATGTGATGCAGGAGTGGCACCCACATCCAGACCATATTGGCTGAAGGATTACTGGGAGCTGTCCTGTGTGGAGATGTGTGCCCGGAATTCCTCTGTGGCAGTTAAAGGACCTGAACACCCCACCAAAAAATCAACCTGCCACACATTAAAAATATATACAGTATTACAGAATGACTGCAACTATATTCTACTGATGATCTAACACATCCTACTCAGATGCTCCTGTTGAGTAGCAGGTGTGACACCCACGTCAAGGGCATACTGGCTGGTGGACTGCTGGGAGCTTTCCTGAAATGCAATATTTGCCCTGAATTCTTCTGTGGTGCTGAGGGGTTCCTCTGCTGCAGGGCCACCAGTGATGACCTCACAATCACATGCCACTTCAACTGCACGCCTCCCGGCTGCATGTATCATGTCAGTAGCTGTGTGATGCACCTGCTCATACGTGTAACTCTGTAGGCCCACCCTGTTGATATTTTGGACAAGGTCATCCCAGAGTTCCACATGTTCAGCCATTCTTGCCCAGCCTTTTGACAGCAGGACCTCATGGTTTCGTCTGAGTGCAGCCACAATCAACTCATTTTTGGCCTCAGAGAATGGTGACCTCCATCTCAGGGGCATATTGTTTTCTGAAAGACAAAATAATGATAACATATATAAGGATCACATAAGTTCATAGGTTGGTACTAGGCTATCAGCCCTAGGGCCTATACAAGCCTAGCCATAACAATTCCCTGGATATTTCTTCCCACAATATTTACTTCCCTGGACCCCTGTCTAGCAAGGTGACTGACATGATCCCCGGGGTGAATTTCCTATCTCCCATCCAATTGTCAAGGTTCCTTTTGAAAATAGCCAAGGGGGCGCTCTGCTTGACATGTATGGGCAGTCTATTCCAGAGTATGGGGAGTCTCTGGGTCAGGAACCTATCCCTCCAGCATGTTTTGTTCATTGTGATGACAAGGTTTAGATCCCTAGAGCGTGTGGCTCTGAGGGATTGGGATTTCTTTAAGTGGAGCATGTCCAACAGCTCAGGGTTTGACATGGCCTTGTATGTTAAGCAGAGATCGCCTCTGAGTAGACGATATGCCACAGAGTATAGCTGGAGGTTTTTTTAGATGGTCAGCATATGGCATTTGCTTTAGCCCTGTGTTTCTTTTAGTGAGGTATTTCTGTGGCCTTTCCAGCTGTTGCAGATGTCTTGTGAGTTACATACCAAACGGAGCATTATACTCTATAATGGGTCTAATGAGGGATGAGTACAGTGGGACAATGACCTCTTTTTTCTGGATGAAAAGCCCTTAGTGATGAGGTGAACCACATAGAAGGATTTCCTGACTGTTGTGGCGATGTGATTATCGAAGGTGAGACCACAGTCCACCTGTGTCCCCAAGTCTCTCATCACACTTTCGATGTTTAGTGTACTGCCACCTATGTGGTAATTCACGGGTACATGTTTTTTTCCAAAGGGGATAACTATGCAACTATAGAATGCATTAAAGGAAGGCTCCCAATACTCAAAAGTAGATTAAACCTCAAAGGTTCAACATTGTACAGTAAATAACAAGGGTGATTACAAAACTAACAGAGTAACAAGAGCAAAATGCTATTTATTGTGCCCTAACAGATAATGAACTATGCCCCCCACCCAACGTAACAGTCCACTCTAGTTTGTTACATAGTAGGACTTCATCTCTCTTCCCACCCCTAAGACAAAATAAATACCAGGGTCAGGAACAATGTTATTAAGCAAACAATGGGGAAATGTTGACAGTACTAACAAAGGATCTTTTCATAGAGCACATGTACATAGCACACATCATTATATGTTATGCCTACCCTACATCCTCTGTACTTCTCATGTTGCTGGTAAAAAAGGCTATGTAATGAGTATGTTTCTAAGAAATGCATACAGCTTTGCTTCACATTTATTGTTATCTACATTCCAGCATATGTATTATTTATGTTACAAGAGGAATACATAGCTGATGGAGTGAAATACTCATCTGACGAAATATGTGAATCCAAATAAATGTGTACATGAGTTACAATCATGAAATAACTCTCATCCACATCAGTTTACCCAGCTACTCATTTGCCTTTTTATAATGGAGTACATCAATAATTGATTGCATGTGTCCTGCTCTGTGCATCAGAGGTGCTAATTACAGCATGTACAGCTGAATTGCATGCTAATCAACCAATCCTGTGGAACAGGTCCACAAGATATAAAAACATTCATGATGTCGCCATTTCCTTTTTTTGTTTCCTGTGGCTTGAGAAAACACTTGAGTAGAGAAACAAAGTACTTACAGATACATTGTTATTATCTGCTGCTTTTTGAATACATCTGTCTGTAATACAGGCTGCAGACACTGTTGTTGCTGGCAACAGCCATACACAGAGAAGGTGAAAAGTTTCCAGGACACAGACATTGGAGGAACTGAGCGACCTCTCTCAGCATTGACTCAGAGACAAAGACGAGTGCAGGAAACCATCCCATTGGGAAGTAAATATGTGGTTAAATGCTATTCCTAGTCACACGGACATTTCACAGAGTAGCAGGGCACATGCTTGGTATGTTACAGGGATCACCACCCACAATCTTCAAAACATCACTTCATGATATACTACAACATGGCAAATTTAAACATTAATTCTGAGTATATTTTCAGAAGAATGCTACAATTATATCATGTATTGCATTCTCCTAAAATGAATGTGTGCCAAACATTTGAGTCATGTACACATGACAACAAGAAATGGAGAACAGGGTAGGGTCTATTGCCAAGTCATGTTGAACAGCATGTGTATCATTTTGCCACATGGGTGCTGGCAAACCTGCCATTTAATGTGAATCCAATATGTGCCCCTTCTCCCAAATGCTCAAGATGTGAGCTCTTGGGGGATATCTCACAGGATCACATAGGGGTGTATGTCTTTCATCCACAACCACAAAATAATAGCCAGTGCTTGTTCATGCTAGCCAACATGGCTTTCCTTATTTGGTGACTAAATAACACATTCCCACTTATTATCCTTAAACACTGTAAAAACAATACTACAGAATTGTTTAGCACATGCTCAGTATCACAGTACCGGTCAGATGATCGCTGGCTGATCAAGGAACACAGCATGTAACAGCCTGTGTAACGAGTAAGTGAATTATATTCTAAGTTGAACATTTAACTACATGTACATTTAATATAGACTATTTCAAAATAAATGTACATTTCCTGTTGAATTTACTTGTCCGGTGAAGGGCAGCTTTAAGACAACCATACATTCCTCTAAATCTACATTGTCTGTTGATCTGGATGCACACCTATGTAGGCATATTCTCTGTGTACTATCAAATTAGACTGCATGTATCATAAATTGATTTCATTTTCTGCACATCATTACTACTTCATTTTCTTATATTCAGCATGCATGAGCCTTACAATGAATACAAACGTAGTCACATGCTATATAACTTCTCCTGTGGTGCAAAGAGTTAAGTGTCACTTTTAAGTTTAGATTGTCCTGGATTCAAATACAAGTAATGCAGCCTTGTTTTTTTTTTTTGTAATGTATCCTTGTAATAGCTAGCAATGCAATGAATTATAGACATGTACATCTTCATTCTTGTTGTGGGAACAACTGTGAATGTAGGACTGTCATAGCCAAGGTTTAGGGTTGTAATACTGCAGAATCCTGCCCTTTTTAATGGTGTCCCACTTCACATGATAAATGTTAGCAGTAGACCTACTATTTCCTATATAATATTTATTGTCGTGATAGATAAGGCAGTTTTTGTAATATGTGTATTATTTCATATATTGTGCATAATTAGCTTCTCACAAACATGTTGGCTGTGTTTGCACGATGGTAAACAGCACGCACCATTTTCAAATGTTGCAGATTACAACGTTCTGAATTCTCAGTATCTGTTATAACTTTAATTAGAGGGAAAACAACTTGTACATGATGTCCGTCCACATTACAGATGGCTGGTGTTCAGGGTGAAGGTTCTCAAAGGTGGGGTGTGCAGGAGTCCACAGTGTTTGTTGGACTCCTAGTGAATGATTATGCTCCCTGGCTGTTAAAGGATCACTATCATGGATCTGATTATGAATCATATGCATGGAATAGCTTGACCCAGGATTTGTCCGCTGTTACTGGTATCCCCTGCACTGGTGAACAGTGTAGAAATCACCATTAAGACCTTATGATGATGATGAGGGATACCCTTGAATGTTGTCAGCGATAGTGAGCAATCCAATGAATATACTATTAATGTTCTACAATTGACTCGGAAAATAGAGAATCTTTTGATAAAGTTAAAGAATGTGCAATGGCAGAGTAAACATATGGAGGCATGTCTTTGCTTCCATGTAGTACCTAGAGGGCTTAGAATTTTAAAAATGCCGACATATGGCACGCTGTATCCAGAACTCTTGGCCAAATGGCAAAAATTAAATACTGACACTAGATTCTCATACATGAAGCTTCTCATTGAGCGATATATGCAGATAGAGAATAACATAGCTGAAGAAATAACAACTCAGCAAGTTGAAATGATGTCGCTCTTGAACGAGAGAGATTATGCTATGTTCCATGAGGACACACACTCACATATATCGGCACTATAACGTAGATTGCATATTGACAAAAAGAAGAAGCTTGAATGCGATTTAAAAGATTTTAATGTGAGGAATGTCTTTTCTTAGCCAAGGGAACATAGAGGACAGGGAGAATCAGTAGCTAAGAGTCGTTTTCATCATTCTCCCTCCATTTACCAATTGAAAGGGTTACAAAGGGACAACACCCCCAACCAACCTCCCAACGTTCAAGGAAATGATAACGGAAATAGAATAGAAGCCATGTCTTCAACTAGTAGCCGAGGGACATTAGCAATGAATATAGAGCAACAACTGTTGAATATGCCTAAACCTACAGCAAAGCGGAGCAGTCCTATTGAGATTACTGAGTCTGTCTCAGTGATACATATTGAGCGACAACAGGAGACAACAACCAGTGAACTTAATTCAGCATCGAACAGAGATGTAAGAAGAAAACAGGTTAATGGCAACATTGTTCAACCGGCTTTAAATCCGGTGGCTCATCAATTCCCATTACCAATTCGGGAACAGAAGAAATGGACTCCCATCAAGACCAACAGGAAATGGAAAATATCAGGGGATCTGAGAATATCCCAGAACAAAATGCAGAGACAAGTGAGTTTGAACTAGTAATAAACTTATCTCAATATGAATTGGGAATGTTTGAAAAATTACTTTTAAATAAAAGGCTTTCCTTTATACCCACAAGAGGGACTGATATTACTGACTTTATTCTTGATATTAAGATGTTTGTCAGGAACATAGCATTAAAAATGCTGTATAAAAATAATCATGATAATGAACATGCTTTATTTAGGAAACCTAGTGTTTTTGTACCTTACATACATCCCCTTCTAGAAGCATTCGAACAAGCATGTGAAAGGGATTTTATACAAATGTCTAATGAACGAAGGTTTAACTGTAATCACACCTTTTATAATTTGAATGAAGGCGAACGTGAAGCACTTGTTAGTCTAAGCAACAATAATGAAATTGTAATCAGGCCTGCAGATAAGGGTGGGGCCATTGTTGTTTTAGATAAGCAATATTATGAAGTGATGCAAACAATGATTAATGAGAATGAAACATACTGATTAATAAGTTCTATACAGCTAAATAAGATCATTAACAATATGCATAGCAATTTGTATGATTTATTAATGTGTGATATCATTGACCCTGATTTATATAAGTACTTTCTAGTTGAATTACCAACTGTCCCAACTTTCAGAGGGCTTCTGAAAATTCATAAAGATCATCAGAGCCCTAAAATGAGACCAATTGTCTCGAGTAGAGGGTGGTTGACAGAATCACTCTCCATTTATGCTGAGAAACAACTTAAAGAGATAGTTCAAACTACACATACAATAATTAAAGATACTCAAGATTTTCTTGAAACCTTCTTTGAATGTATGAATAATAGTAATGAGTTGCCTGATATCTGCCTGGTAACATTAAATGTGAAGTCGCTGTTTACCATGATACCGAATACAGAAGGGCTAAAATAATTGAGACAAATTCTATGTGCAAGAAATGTTAGTAAGGATAAAGTGATGAAATGTATGCTGTTACTTGAGCTTATTCTGGAAAATAATGCTTTTGTATATGCAGATAATTATTACTTGCAGACAAAAGGGGTGGCGATGGGAACGCCTTGTGCGAAGTCATATGCCAACTTGGTCATGGCCCAATGGGAAAAGACATTCATCATGGATACGAATTATGTTGGGAACATCAAATATTACAAAAGATTTGTAGATAATTTTTTCTTCCTATGGCAGGATATGGAAGTCGACCTATGTTTATTCATTGAATACCTTAACCAGACTACCACTTTTTTGAAATTTGAGGGCAAATGGTATAGGACAGATATTGAATTTTTAGACGTCCTTGTCACGAGAAAAGATAATAATTTTATAACATCACTATATAGAAAGAGCTGCAGGAAAAATAGCCTACTTCATCGTATGAGTATGCACCCCAGACATATATACCAAAGTATGGTAAATAACCAAGGAAGGAGAATATCTAAACTAACTAGTGATGATACTAAATATGAGTTAACTTTAGATACTCTGAGAGATGAATTTATTGTGAGGGGATACCCCAGGAAAGAAAGTGATGTTCTAAAAGATCCAGTTGTAATAGACAGAGAAGGGAAGGGGAGACCTTACTTTAAGAAAAAGAATGATAATGAAATTGAATCAACACAAACGATGAAGCATACTAATTTAACCAATGCACATATTAGGATGAATATACCATATTCAAATAATAAAAGGAACATATGTAAGATAATAAACAGCAATTGGGCCATTTTGACCACAAATGATGAAATTCGAACTTTGGTTGGTCCTAAACCTAGATATAGTTATCGCAATTGAAAAGACTACTCTGCTATGAAGAAAGTAAAGGGAATAAGGTGATATCAAATAGGCAAGGGACCTACCCATGCAGAAATTGTAATCAATGTTCATATATGCTGTGTTCTAATATCTTTATACATCCTGACAGTAATTGGACTTACACGTTCAGACATTATGCTAACTGCAAGTCCAGAGATCTTGTCTATTTAGCTAGCTGTATGAAATGTACCAGCTTCTATAGGAAAAACAAATAAGACATTGAGAGAGAGAGTGAGAGAGCATGTTTATGCTATAAATCGTGAGGATGAGACCAATGCACTAGCTAAACATGTACTAAATCATGATTTAAGCCATAAGTTTAGACTCATTGTGGTAGAGTTGATTGGAAGAAACAAGAGGGTAGGAAATATAAAGAACCATACAGAAAAGCAAGAAATAAAATGGATGATAAGGATGCAATCAGACAGAGGAAAAGGTTTGAATGATAAGATGTCGATCAAACCATTCCTGAGGGATAGACCATTGAAACATTAAAAAGGAAATGATAGATGGTTTCTAAGGATATGGATATTTATTTATATCTGTGATTTTAGAGGTATTTTTATATATATATATATATATATATATATATATATATATATATATATATATATATACATTTTTTTACATATATATTTTATACATATATATATTTTTATATTTTGCTTTTGCAAAAGAATTTGATATGTATCTAGAATGTTTATATGTGATTCTTTTGTGCATATTGAAATAAGTATATATGAATAGGAATTTATATTAATAATGAGTTCTAAATTAATAGCAATATGCATTTATTTATTTTATGGTAAAATGCATTCTTATATATATAAATGTTTATATACATTTAGATTTGTATAAATCATGCTGGTTTTTAAATATTATTTTTATAATGATTTCTTATTTTCATTGACTTTTATATTATAGTTAAGAAAGGTTCTTAGATGTGATATGAGCATGCATTTGGTGCCATCTAGTGGTCAAGATTGACATGTATACACTTTTTCAGTATATTTCTTGGCGCCTTTTTTGATATTTAAATGTTTAGGTAATGCTATTTGATATATGTCTGATAAAGGGTTTGGATGTAACCCAAAAGTGCTTACTACCCTGACTATTTCATTTTACTTTAATAAAATGAATTGCAACCTGAAAATCAAATTCTCGAGCCGTGGTGGTACTAGGTGATTTGTTTGAAGTTTATTTGCATTCTGCGTTTGCACCGTTTTGTACCTTCACCCTGAAGCTGTTTGTTGGATATAGATGAATGTAGGACTGATGGCACTCCACAGATGTATGAGTATCATTTACAGGCACTGCATGAATGAGGAAGAAGTTGCATCTGTTTCTGATTGATGATCTTAATGCATTTATATTTCCCCCACTGCTAATGTGGAGCAAACACTAAATGTGCGAGCCTGTGAGGTAAGGCTGAGAAGGATGAGAGATGCAAGTGGCATGTATGCTTCAAAACAGTACTGGTATTTTAGCATTAGGAGTAAATACAGCTTACTGTGCTAAACACTTACACTTGTATCACTGTGAGTATGCATTTATCCATTGTAATGAAATATTGGGCATGCATTAGTATGCTTAGTAAAACAGTCCAGTATTACAGAGTAGACAGGGGTTGTCATTTAGAAAACTACAACTCCAAACTATGCAGGACATGTTCAGTTGACATAAATATTGCAATGTAAATCATTACCTATACACCACGGAAACCAAGAGCATGCTGCAGATTGTTATCATTATAACAGTGAACCTGTATTTATAACAGTGTAAAAGGAAAGAGTGCTGAGTGGAATGTTGGGGGAGGGACAAGCAAGTGTGGGCAGGCAAGTTTGGAAGGTGAGGAAGCATTTGCAGACAGACAAGACATACAAGACAAGGACAGAGTTGGTGAAGGACACAGGAGGGGGATGAACACCTTGCTTGGGGTGGGGTCGGGGAATTGAGGTCCCATGGACATCAGCCTGGTAACAGTGTGACTCAAGTTCTCACCCACTGGACTGTCAGCACTGTTCATTACTGGGCCACTGGCTGCGGTGGCCGAGATCTTGGTCTATGGCCTGTCTGCCTTACAAGGATGGACAGCATGTTCTCCATCTGGCGTAGGTGTGTGTCCATGGTCTGACTATGTACCACATCACGTATGAGTGATGTAAGCACCCTCTTTGCTTTTGCTCCCAGATGGGACCACACGCATAGCCCCTGGGCCAGACCTACCTGAGGGTCCTGGTAGGGCAGGAGCAGCAGGGTGGGCCACCAGATGGCATCCCAGAAGTGTTGGGCCTTGGTACTGCATCTGGAGTAGAGAGTATAGGCAGATCACCAGGAACTGGCCTATCCTGCTGTGCTGTAGTATTAACATAAAGAAACACCAATAACCAAAACGAAAGGAAAAAAAAAACATGAAACAAAATTAGTCAAAGATTTTACAAGAAGAAAAAAAGTATATAACAAACATTACAAAAAAGGTTAAATAATATTAATGCAAACAGAATGATACATAATGAAGTTTAACATAAACAAAAGATAAATCTATGCATAATAAAACATAAGAAATAATTAAAAAATGAGGTGTATATTATATGCACAAAGCGACTTTTCCTTGAACATTTAATTATCGACACCTAAAGAGCAAATGCTCTAAAGCGCGAATGGCCAAGTCCGCAAATTTTTTCCTCTGGAAAAAATTCAGTTGGCCGTTATCGGGAAGTACCCTTTTTCCCAATGTAGAGTGATCTCGGAGTGCGTATATTTAGTTAGGGGGGCCCCACTTGATTACGGTTTTGAAGTTTGTGTTTTTTTGTATACGGCCCCGTGAATTTTTCCTGAGGAATGTGGCCATTCGCGCTTTAGATCGTTCACTCTTTAGGTGTCGATGATTATATGTTCGAAGAAAAGTCTCTTTGAGCATATAATATAGACCCTAAACAATTATATAATAAGGTGAAATATGATTAAAGAAATAATATTATAATAATAAGAAATAAACCATACTAAAAATAAGCAATACATAAACAACCAAAAGAAGATATGGGGTGGGGTGAGAGGAAAAGGCAGAATATTAGCAACTTCACACATTATACAACAAGCTTTCAAAAATAACTTTATTGTCTTCAGTTACAGTCTACTTTAAATAATTACAACTGCTAATAAACCACTGTATTACTTGGACTACATGTACAGTGCTTACATGTGACAGCAGGCCATTGCAGGCACAAGTCTAGAGGTCTGCACTTCAAATGCTAAAATGATCATTACATAACAGTACTATATTTTGACTGATGAAAAGCTAACACAGTATTGTAATCAGATGACTTTTATATTTGGGAAGTGTGGTATTACAAGCCACAAGTGGTATCTACTGTTATATTCTACTGTAATATTGTACTTTTCCATTTAAATACAACATAATGCAAACTCTCTTTCATTTTTCATTTTTAGACGCATGGGCACTGTTATCTGGGAATGTGCAGCTGTTGCTTTGCATTTCAGACCACACTTCTCCATTTTTTTTACAGATGGATATCTGGACATATCATACAATACTAGGTGTACATGGACTCATAATTAGGAACATATTTAAAATGTTGCTATTACACACATGGATAGTTGCATAGGACTTGTTTTAACATACATTTTCAACACTCATTTATTTATTGACTTCTAAATAAAGTAGTTGACAAACAACTATGAAACTTGCCATGACAACCATGAATCCTACAATGACCAGAGCGAAGCAGTGGTTCTTAAATCTGGATTTTCAGCAGTTAGTAGTAGTATTGAAAGGTGCGGTACAGATATGCATTTCCAAAAACATACAGTATGATGTAGCAACTAATCCATCTATAACTGTTAAGGCTGCTATAAGAGTGCTTTATACAATTATTCTTACTTACCACATGCGTGTCTCATCCTCTCCAGTCACCTAGTGTGGGACCTCACATTCAAGGCCCTCTTTTCTGCAGCTTTGGAAAAAGGGAAAAGAAAAAGCAATTATGAATACCAGTGTTTACCATAGCCAGCTTGAGTATATTCAGGTAATACATGTAAATCATATTTACACATCACCGGCGCATTCCCCAACTGGCAATCCCTGATCCACTGGTGAAGAGTATCCCCCTTTCTCTTACAGAGGTTGTTATAGTGGTGACAGCACTGTTCACCAGTGCAGGAGACACCAGTCACACTGGTAAGTATCTTTGCCAAACTATCCCAGCCTTCTGCTTTGTATTGGGTGCCAGTATAGTCCTCCTGCAACAGGCATGGGCCAAAATCCCTAACCAGGAGCCCAATAAAAACCTTAGACTCCTGGACACCCCTGCACTGTGCCTAAAATGCACACCTTCACCTGCAGCAGACATCGCTGCACAAGCCAAAACTCAATGTATAAAATGCAGTTCCCATTATTTCCCCTTTAAATACCATGGTTTCCCCCCACTTACGCATACTGAGAGTGCACACTGTCTGGAATTTAATGTTTGAAAATGGTGCATGCCACTTACTGTTACACAAACCGTATATTGTAAAAATATGTGTATAAAAAACAATATTTGTGAGATACTAAGCCCCATGCACCTTTTTCAAATATATTCTCTGGATTAGAGTCTACGACCATCTGCACTTTAGTCCAACATTTAACCCATGTCACCACAACAGTAGAGACATCAGCAATGTAATTTTACTACTTATTATTCACTTAGCAGGTTTGCACGATGCACAGCATTGTACAGTCATATATACTGAAAACATCCTGTTTCTATTTTTAATGTTTGGGTCATGTCTGATACATGGATGGACCCCACTGCACAAACCCAATAAGCATTGGCAAGCACAGCAGAGCCTTGTGCAAACATGGGGGAAGACTAAAAATAAAAAAAGAAAAGGACACAAGATGGGATAGGATTTGTGGATTTCAGACAGGAATTCAGGATGGATGGATTGACTGCATACACTTCTGGTGGTGCATGATAAGGGCGGACTATTGATGCTAATATGGATTCATTATCCATTCTGTTCTGTGAAGTTTCATGGCCAATGCAACTGAGACGCCCCACATAACCTCACTTAGGTGTAATGTGCATTAGGAATATGCAGTACATGCCACAGACAACACTTCAAGTCCCTGTACATAGGTAAACTCAATGTAGGCTCTACTCGGAGCCTACATGGAGTTTATTAAATCCTGAGTAATATTTAAAATTAATTATAGAGTGACAAACATAATGGTATGCCAGAAAAATGAATGGGATATCATGGGATTACCTGAGAACAAAAGAGAGGAAACAAAAAAGAATTGAAAAAAGGCAAAAATCACACTAATCAGAAATGTTTTTTACACATGCATACATGCACAGATATATAGATATAGCTATAGAGACTGAGGCAGAGATAGAGATAGATGATAGTAGTTGTGTTGACTGAATCACATTTTTCTGAATCACAGCTCACTGAACACATTTGACTGAATCTTAATTGACTGAAAATTGTAAAATAAAAAACAGTGATTCAAAGAGTCTGTGTTTTTCCCTTTTCCCATGAGGAAAAAAAAAACAATGTTAATGCATTTTTTGGTGTAATAAAGTTTATTTGAAATAAGTTTCAGTCAAATGTCTTTTCCATCAAATCTATTCAGTCATTTGTGATTCAGTGATGTGATATTCAATAAAAACAACCATAATAATATAATACACACACGCAGACACACACACACACACACACACACATCTATCTATAGGGGTTCATACCAAAGTGCATTATCAACAGCTGTTCTGCTACGTCTGCTTGATAGACAGATCAGTCGATCATAGATATCAGTGTGAGATTGCTGTAACACTGGGGGTGGGACACAGGACATTTCTTAAGCCAGTTGGACCTATATGGTCTATAGGGCCCTGCTCCATGAAAAGTATCGCTATGCCTTATGTGGCCCAGACATTAGCCTAAGAGACACACTACAACAAAGTGCAAGACATTTTCCTATTGTAGCCTTTCTCCAAGGCAGTTACAAGTCTCATTAGTGCAGTAGACATTTACTGCTGTGTGCTGTACTAGAGGCTTATGCAGTAGTTTTAATAACTGCAGCTTCTTATCTCCTGTATGGCTTACAGTGTTAGCTCCTCACATTCCCATTGTAGTCAGTTGCTGTTGCTGAGTGCTGAGCAGTGTTTTCAAACCTAAGATGGATGGATTAACAATCTAGTTTTCTGTACCGCTCCAGTTACTGGCTTGGAAGATAATGTGAAGACTGATAGAGAGGTACTCTATTTCCCTTTGCTTCTTTTGCTGACACTGGGTTTATGATTGGTTGTTAACAAATACAATTACAAGAAATATTTGTGACATAGTCATTATCAGCACTATGGAAACAAACACTGGTAAGAATAATAAAAAAAAAATTATAGTGTGATGTGGGCTGCATTTTGATCACTAAGACTTGTGACAGAATATTAGAAATTCAGTTGTACAGTGGAGAAATGCTTGCTCCAGTAACAACGAGAAGCAAGTATTCCCAAGTAAGTGAAACATTGTGTGTGTGTGTGTGTGTGTGTGTGTGTGTGTGTGTGTGTGTGTGTGTGTGTGTGCGTGCGTGTGTGTTTGTGTGCTTCAGTCTGTGTTGTGATGTGGTAGACAGAGGTGTACAGAAAACTTATTCACTTGCTGAAAGTAGAAAAACAGTAACAGAAACAGACAGTTTGACTCTTAAATGACCTGCAGAGGGATCATAGTTTCAAAGTCAAATATGAAATAGGATGAGAAGCAAAAACATATAGCTAGAAAATAGCTGCACTGGACTGGGCAGAGTTTTGGGTGGAAATATAGTATACAAGCTGAACAAATTGTGTGGTTTTCCATGTTCTCCCTACATCCATGTTGGTTTCCGTAATGCATTCTGATATTTTACCACATGTCAAAACATGATATTTGGTGACTACTCTAAATTATCCCTGCATGTAATCATTACTGTTGCCTTTATAACCTGGGATATAGGTGAAAAAGATCAGCATGTATTAGTCCACTAGCATAGTTTAACACATACCCTCTTTTTCATAAGTGGTTCAATTGGAAGAAAGCACACATATCTTTGGTGTTGGAAGATCAGAAGACTTTGGGTTCTATGCCCACATCAGGTGATTGGATTACTTTCCCATTACTAACAATGCAATGCAGCATAAGAGAGGATGCTGCACTCCTGAGTGTGCCATCCTTAGGATGAGACATTAAACCATGGTCCTATCGGCCTTTGCTGGCGGTAGTTCATGAGCACTTATCAAAATGTGAAAGTGAGGCTCCCCATGCCCTCCACAAATTTCTGTTAGTTAGTGTAAGTACCACCTCAGATCTCCCCCCAAAAGAAGTAACTAGCCTAATGAGCCTAACGTGGTCAACAAAGGATAAATAAATAAAAATTCAGAAAGAGATATAAGATAAGTGGGTGATGTATTAGCAATGTCATTTCTAAGGATGTTATTATTGTAGAGAATTCAGAGGATGTTAACCACTTTTGTATGGTTTTGTGGAAGCACATTGACTGTTAACAAGGTATGAGAATTAACTGAATCAGAAACTGTAACTATGCAGAGCAAGTATGGGAGATGATTGGAAGCTCATGATGAAAGAAAGGGGTGGAGCAATACAAGATTAGAAGATGATTTGAAGCCCATGATGAAAGAAATGGGTGGAGCAATACAAGATTAGAAGATGATTGGAATCCCATGATGAAAGAAATGGGTGGAGCAATACAAGATTAGAAGATGATTGGAAGCCCATGATGAAAGAAAGGGGTGGAGCAATACAAGATTAGAAATTATTCATACTCCTTTTGACTCCCCAGTCTTCCCACAACCATTAAATGCAGCTCTACTATCTCACCTTTTCCTGTAGTTCCTGGTATCTAAGGACAATGGGCATAAAAGGTGAGAGATGGGGATTGTAATGAGTCAAAAAATGTTATTAGGTTTTGGTTTAAAAATGAGCCTGCAGCTTACTAGCATGGTCAACTTGGTATTACCAGCAGAACTTCCCAAAGACATTGGAGTGTTTAATGTACTTCACTTACAAATATACTTCATTTTAATCTTTTTAATTATTTCTTGAACATTTATTAATCAGATTTGAACAGCAATCCTCCTAGACCATTTTCAGGCTTGGCATGGCCAAAATGCAATAAAAGAAACAGAAAATTTAATGAATATTACTAAAGCAGTAGTAATGTAAGAGCAGTAATGCAAGGATGTACAACTCAGGACAATACTCAGTATAAGTGAACTCATTTATATGTAGAATTCAGTCAGCAAAATAAGTAAGAACAGTACTAGTACATTGTCATATCATTATAGTATAATGTTTTAATAAAGAAATAATATCCGCAGAGCAAAGGGTTTACATTATATACAACTGTTGGACCAGTAGTGTAGTTAGGGCAGGGCAAGACGGGCAACTGCTCTGGGTGCAAAGTGTTAGGGATTGCAATTGGCCATCCATCATCCTGATAGATCTTTAGTGCAATACTGGCTTTTAAAAGCCGGTATTGCACTTGTGGTCAAACTTGAGAACTCTAGCACTCCATTTGCTGTCTAATCTATAGCAAACAGTTTGCTACAGTTTTAAAAAAGAAATTATTATTATTATTATGATTTTAATAAAGTATAAGGAAGGATGGTCAGGAGCATGGCACTTGAGCTGTGGGGGAGGGGTGCTAGTTTCTTGGGACTGGCACAAGGCACTTGTTGAGCCAGCCATACTTCTATGTTGGGCATAGGATGTGAAGGAGAGCGATGCATGAGTAGGATGATTGAAAAGGAGGGAACCAAATTGAGAAAAAATGAAATAAAAGAAGTTTGATGGGCACACATTTACTGGCAAACCAAGGTGTACCCACCTGATGAAGCATTTTATAGACATTGGACCTCAATGCCCCATCAAAGAGGCCCCTTATAGTATGCCTGAGTAAGTTACACAGACCTTAAGAAAGGAACTATAGGAGAGGTTTAATCTAGGGTTAATCCAGGAGTCCAATAGTTTACTTTTGTTTTAACATGTCTTATTACAAAAACATAAGCTAATTGTTTGTTTGTGTCTTTCGGCTTTTCCCGGTTAGGGGTCGCCACAGCGGAACTCCGGTCCGCTAATGATTGGCAGTAGAGATTTATGTGCTGGCTTGCTGGGCCTAACGCACAACCTTCAATGAAGGAACACCTGTTCATGCATGTCACCACACAGAAGACGCTCTAACTGAGAATCGAATGGGCAACGTCTAACTGTGAGGCGACAATGCTACCGCAGCACCACCACTAATAAATAAACATATTGTTTAATTTTTAATTCACATTATTAGCAACTATTCTGGAAAACTAATCCAAAATAGTTTTCGTATTGGGTTTGTGGTTTTATCTGGTTCAAACTTTTGTCAAGTTGATGTTACCAGTTAGGGAGTATAGCTCTGGTTAAGCATTCACTCAGTGACTCATGTTGTTAAAATGTTTCTTGTAAATGATGAATCAAATTTTGTGTCCTTGTTGTTGTTTAAGGGTTTTTTTTTTTATTATCGGCAGTAATCTGTAGATACATGTTATTGTAGAATGCAGTGGGAAATTCTGTGAACCAGAACACCTTTTGGTTGCTTATTGTCATTGTAGAAATAAGGATCTTTCTTAGTTATGGAGTCTATAATCCAGATTTGTGCAGGGCTCAGGCTAGCCAATCCCAAGTCCCTGATGGTTCTCTGGCTTAAATTAAATTAATTCAGTGGTCTCACCTATCCCACATTGTCGTCATCAGCTTCAAAGCTTTCTGTCTCCCCTTGGAATATGGAGGGGTGAGCCTATTTACTTGTTTTTCTGTACAATAAACTAATTAACCTCTTTTTCCTTAAAACAAACTTTATTCTCTTGCAAAAGAACAACCCCCAGCAGTTTATCTGCTCCACAGATGAGGCACAATGAAGAAAGAAGTTTAAAATGGAAAATAAATTTATCCAGAAAGCTATACTGGCTCAACTAGTTTTGATTTTTTTTTCTTTTAGGCTTACCCCTCCATATTTTGAGGGGACAGACAGCTTTGGCACTGATGACCAAATTCTGGGCAAGTTGAGACCACTGAATTCATTCCAATTTCAGGTTTTACAAATGTTTATATTGGTTGTATTACATGGCACAAATGGGAGACAGTATCTTTGGTTCAAGTGCAAATTACTGTGAAGAAATAAAATTTGCAGATCACTTCCAATTTAAACAAAATCAATGTATGTTTTCTCAGTATTACTGCAGCTTTCTTATAGTTCTGCTTAAAGTGCCTCAAAGAAATATATTAATTTCTGACAGGTCAGAGTTCCTACTTCATCTTGCATCTCTCAGTATATCCACATTCAGTTTCCTGGCACTCCTGAATATACACAGTTTGGCTGCTGGCACTCCTGAAACACATCTGCAGGCAGGTTCCTGGTACTGCATGGCTCTTTCTGGT
>NC_056748.1:295290296-295352796 GCF_019279795.1 Protopterus annectens | reverse complement strand
AACACATTCCCTCCACAGCTTTAACACATCCTTTCATAACTTTAGCACATCCCCTGCATGGCTTTATTACATTTCCTGTATAGCTTTATTATATCCCTTCGTAACTTTAACACATTCCCTCCACAGCTTTAACACATCCTTTCATAACTTTAGCACATCCCTGCATGGCTTTATTACATTTCCTGTATAGCTTTATTATATCCCTTCATAACTTTAACACATTCCCTCCACAGCTTTAACACATCCTTTCATAACTTTAGCACATCCCCTGCATGGCTTTATTACATTTCCTGTATAGCTTTATTATATCCCTCCATAACTTTAACACATTCCCTCCACAGCTTTAACACATCCCTCCACAGCATTAACACATTTTATCACATTCCCCTCCATAGCATTAACATATTTCCTGCGCACCATTAACACATTTCCTGCATAGCTTTAACACATGCCCTCCATATCTTTATCACATTCCGTGCATAGCTTTAACACATCCATAGTTTTAAAACATTCTCTCCTTAGCTTTAACACATTGAACGTTGTTTCCAGTTCAACTTATCTTGTACTCTATTTATTTCATCTAGCACATCAAAGGTTGCTTGCCATCTTGCTAGGAATTTATTTTCAGTGGTGGGAACTAACAGTAACATTTACTCCCCTATTTTAAGCTCCTTACATACTACATTGCTTCTCATACTGTACAAGTCTGTACAGTGTGTTATCGTACTTTTAAATGGATTTGTCTCTTTCCAAGTCTTCTATGATGTGTCAGACAAGCTGTGTAGATGCCTGTGTATACTATATTGAATGGGGTGAATCTTGTATAAGCCTGGAATATCTCTCTCACAGCAAGAGGACACAAAGAATTAACTGATGTCAGAGTTTTATTAATGCGCTCTACAAGTTATAATGGAGTTCTTATTTTAACATTAAGTCACATTGCTGAGGAAATCACCAGCAAATATATAACACTGAATACCATTTTGAACTTATGGAAGTTACTCGGAAATTCTCATGACATGCTTAGTGGATGCACTTATGGTAGAATGTAGTAAAAAAGAAAACTAGCAAGGTGATTGTTTTCTCATTTTATTAATGGTCATTGGCAAATAAATCAGCAACAGGTACATAAGCAATAAGATGAAAGATAAGTTAGTAAACGTACAGAATGATTACATGTACAGATTTGTTTTTTTAACTTGAGAAATTTCTGTTAGCAAATTAAATCTGAGCAGGCACATAATGCTAATATGAATTAGAAGTACTTCTTTGCTAGCAAATTAGTTGTGTGAATGGACATGTAGCTCTCTTTTTTCCAGTGTTTCCAAGTTGTCTTGATAGTGCTTTTATGTGTCTTCACTCATCTCAGAGAGTTAAAATCTCAAGATTACTTTTTTTCTGACATCACAGTGGCACAGTGAATGGAGGAAGATGCACACAGGTGGATTATATCTTATGTAGGAGGGCCAGTTTGAAAGAGATTCGAGACTGTAAAGTGGTGACCGGACAAAGTGTAGTTAGGCAGCATAGGATGGTGGTTTGTAGGATGACGTTGGTGATCAAGAAGAGGAAGAGTGTGAGGGTAGCACCAAGGATCAAATGGTGGAAATTGAAAAAGGGTAATTGTGAGATGGAGTTCAGGGATGAGTTAATACAGGCACTGGGTGGCAGTGAAGAGTTACCAAATAGCTGGGTAACTACAGCAGAGCTAGTAAGGGAGACGGCTAGAAAGGTGCTTGGTATCACACCGGGACAGAGGAAGAATGACAAGGAGACATGGTGATGGAATGAGGAAGTACAGAAGAGTATACAGGCAAAGAGGTTGGCAAAGAAGAAGTGGGATTGTCAGAGAGATGAAGAAAGTAGACAGGAGTATAAGGAGATGAGGTGCATGGCAAAGAGAGGTGGTGAAGGCTAAGGATAAGGCATATGAAGAGTTGTATGAAAGGTTGGACACTAAGGAGGGAGAAAAGGACCTGTACCAATTGGCTAGACAGAGGGACCGAGCTAGGAAAGATGTGCAGCAGGTAAAGGTGATAAAGGATAATGAGGGAAACATACTCACAAGTGAGGAGAATGTGTTGAGAAGATGGAAAGAATACTTTGAGGACTTGATGAATGAAGAGAATGAGAGGGAGAGAAGGTTGGATGATGTAGGGATAGTGAATCATGAAGTACAATGGATTAGCAAGGAGGAAGTAAGGATACCTATGAAGAGAATGAAGAATGGAAAGGCTGTTGGCCCAGATGACATACCTGTGGAAGCATGGAGGTATTTAGGTGAAATGGCAGTGGAGTTTTTAACCAGATTATTTAATGAAATCTTAGAAAGTGAGAGGATGCCTGAGGAATGGAGAAAAAGTGTTTTGGTACCAATTTTTAAGAATAAGGGTGATGTGCAGAGCTGTAGTAACTACAGAGGGATTAAATTGATCAGTCACAGCATGAAGTTATGGGAAAGAGTAGTGGAAGGTAGGTTAAGAAGGGACGTGACGATTAGTGAACAGCAGTATGGTTTCATGCCGGGAAAGAGCACTACAGATGCGATGTTTGCTCTGAGAGTGTTGATGGAGAAGTACAGAGAATGTCAGAAGGAGTTGCATTGTGTTTTTGTAGACTTAGAGAAAGCATATGACAGGGTGTCTAGAGAGGAATTGTGGTATTGTATGAGGAAGTCAGGAGTGTCAGAGAAGTATATAAGAGTGGTACAGGATATGTACGAGGGTAGTGTGACAGTGGTGGGAGTGACGGATGCGTTTAAGGTGGAGGTGGGGTTACATCAAGGATCAGCTCTGAGCCCTTTCTTATTTGCAATGGTGATGTACAGGTTGACAGACGAGATCAGACAGGAGTCACCATGGACTATGATGTTTGCAGATGACATTGTGATCTGTAGTGAGAGTAGGGTACAGGTGGAAGACACCCTGGAGAGATGGAGATATGCTCTAGAGAGAAGAGGAATGAAGATCAGCAGGACTAAGATAGAATATATGTGTGTGAATGAAAGGGAGGATAGAGGAATGGTGAGGATGTAAGGAGTAGAGGTGGCGAAGGTGGATGATTTTAAATACTTGGGGTCAATAGTTCAGAGTAACGGTGAGTGTGGAAGAGAGGTGAAGAAGAGAGTCCAGGCAGGATGGAGTGGGTGGAGAAGAGTGTCAGGAGTGATTTGTGACAGACGAGTACCTGTAAGAGTGAAAGGGAAGATCTACAAGAGGGTAGTGAGACCAGCTATGTTATATGTGTTAGAGACAGTGGCATTGATAACAAGGCAGGGGTTTGAGCTGGATGTGGCAGAGTTAAAGATGTTAAGATTTGTACTGGGTGTGACAAGGGTAGACAGGATTAGGAATAAGTATATTAGAGGGTCAGCCCAGGTTGGAAGGTTTGGAGACAAAGCCAGAGAGGCAAGATTACGTTGGTTTGGGCATGTGCTGAGGAGGGATGCTGAGTATATTGGGAAAAAGATGCTAAGGATGAAGCTACCAGGTAACAGGAAAAGAGGAAGGCCTAAGATAAGGTTTATGAATGTGGTGAGAGAGGACATGCAGGTGGTTGGTGTGACAGAGCAAGATGCAGAGGACAGCAAGAAATGGAAACAGGTGATCTGCTGTGGCGACCCCTAACGGGAACAGCCGAAAGAAGAAGATGATGACAGTGGCACAGTGGAGAGCATTGTCACCTCACAGCAAGATGTTCCCCAGTTCAGTTCTCAGCTGAGGTGTCCTCTGTGTGGAGTCCATGTGTTCTCCCTGTGTTCATGTGTGTTTCCTCTGGGTGCTCTGGTTTCCTCCCACATTATAAAGGCATGCAGTAGGTGGACTAGACACTCTAACTTGGTTATAGACCTGTGAGTGTGTGGTGTGGAAAAGCTACAGTGGCAGAGCTAGCCACCTGGTGGTGTAAAGCTTGGCAATAGATGATTGTCACTGTTGAAGTGACACCCTGACCCCATTGGGGAAAAGGGGTTGTGGATGGATGCACTCACTCTGTTTTCTACTGTAATCTGATGAAAACTATCTAGGTAGAGTTACAAAGACTGTGGGAGTTAGAATGTATTTCCCAAAATTAACAATGTTACTTTTTCTTGTTGTGTTAGACAGCATATCTAATAATAACCAAAGTGCACCCTGTTTAGCATTTTTACATATCAGAAGTATTAATGGTTTTTTTCATTCATTTATTTTTTTTCTTTTTTGTTTTCTTTTATGTATTTTAAAACATGTGAATTTTTTGGAGAAGCACAATCTTGTAGTTAGTCGCATTTATAAGTGTCATAATCAGACAATCTCTTTGAGAAAATAGGCATATTTTGGGGTGAAAGGTGTACTGTTTAAGATACAAAATAGTTTAATTCACATCCTAATGTCTTCCCTGCCCCTCCAACTTTATATAGACTCTGCTGACTGCAGTATATCCACCTTTATTCAGAAATGTGACTTTATATCACTGTATTACCTTTCAGGTTACATGCATTTCCATTATATATTTTGAGAAGCAGTCACGGAGCAGATTAGATGCCATGTTATGCAAGACTAAACATACAGTACATGTGAAATTACAACAGGAGTGCTATAACACAAATAATGAAAGTCCTTGGTATTACTTAAGCTTTTTACAGTTTGGATGACACATTAAATGACTATATCTGTATACATGCAAGTAGCAAATTACTGGATTACGAAAACTGTAATTTAACAACTAGGCTAAGAGAAAGACACAATGCGAAGGTTAATTCTCTAGTAATTATATAAAGTCTAGCACGTGCCATGTCAATACTTATGCATGAGTACACCTGTCATGTTTTACAGTACACATTGTAGACTTGTCCCTTACCAGGCTATCTTATTATGAAAGTAATATGATAATTACTTATCATTTCTAATAAAATTCTAGTAATATTGCTTGCCTGATTTCTTACTGCATATGTCTAGAAACTGACTCAAATTTCACTCAACATAACCTGAGCCGTCATTCCTCCCCTTCCAGTGAAAACTCTAATATTATCCCATCAACTCCTACTTTTGCTATACAACCAGTACCAAGTTCACTAATGCTTAAACTCCTAACTAAACTGAGACCATGCTCCCCCTCCGCTGACAGCCTTCCATCAGAATATCTAAAACTTGCAGCTGATGCTGTAACATACTCTGTCAGCATTCTTATTAACTGTTCCCTCTCTGAATCATACATCCCACAACTCTGAAAAAACTCCATTATAACTCCTTTGCACAAAGGTGGCAACACTATTGATTTTTATATTCATTTTTATTTTATTTTACATTTAACTGGGAAAGTCCGACTGGATACAGGTCCATTTTCCGTGGAGGCCAGGGGAGAAAAGCTCCAAGTGTAAATACAGTGAAATTATTACAGTGAATTATCACAAAACTGAAATTTGTTTAACAATATATACACACAGGTACATATTTTACTCACATACACACAGGATGGGTTGGAAGTTAATATCTGAGAAAGAAATAGTTAGTGATTTCATCTTGAAAAAGAGGGACACAAACATTAAGGTGGTTAACATACATGGTATCATCTTAACTTTAAATCTTTCAGTAGGTGAGAGATGTACAAAATTCTAAGCTGTTAGAGGATCAGAGATTTATTCTTGTAATGAGGTTCTCATTTATAGATTATGTTTGAGTGGGGGTTAGTACAGGGACAAAGCCAATGCATTTTTAAGTATTTCCCAAGGGATTTTTTGAATTGGGATAAGGAGGGGTCAGTGGTGCGTTCAGCAGGACGAAGGTTCCAGTTTTTTTTCTGGCAGAGTTGTAGAATAGTGATTCACCAGTTGAATTGTTGGTTTTAACAGTTTGTACTAGCATTTTGTTGGAAGAGGAAAGGGCCTTTAGGTTACTGTAGTGGGTGATAATATTTTTCAGTATGGTTCTAGTGTCTGGTTGGTAGAGAATTTTGTGAACAACTATTAGTTGGTTATATTGTAGTTGGTAGGGTAACTAGCCAGTCTAATGATTGATGGTTAAGACAGTGATGGGTTCTATAAGCTGATCCTGTGGCAAATTTGGCAATATTATTGTAGCAGCTAGTAAATTTATTATTGCTGAAAGAATAGTTAGCATAGAAATAAGGGCAGAAACACTAAGAAGACAACCCTGGCCACAATCTACACAGGTAGATATGCTTAAAGGAAAGGCTGAGATAGACTAGGCAGTGACAGAGTAGAGGGAGAGAGAGGTATTACTAGCAGCAAGTAGCAGTTCAAAGCAAAATTAAAAATATAATGTTACAATGGCAGTAAGTAAGAGACTACAGGCAGTAAAACAGGGCAGAAATACTAGTGAGAGATACTAGACATGTAGTTCAGAGGAAAAGTAAAGTGAGGAATAGGAGAACACCACAGAAACACTATGCAGGGTGAGGGTAGCCAAAGAAAAAGATTAGGGGCTGCTGGCATCTGCTTGTTTTAGAGACTAGCGGGAAAACACTGCAATTGTCTGTTTTATTATTGACTCTAACATTAGTCAAAACACTAGCTTATTATGTAGTAGTTATTCAGAGGGACACATACATCTGAGGTATTATGTTTAAGCTTATTTGTTGGCTCCTGGACTGATGGTCAAAGTTGCAGGGTATCAGTTAAGGTCCACACCCCAGTGTTGATGTTATTGTGGCCAGAAGAATACCACAGGGAAAGGTCCACTAGGGCTATGAAAACAAAGTGGAGGGGGATTAATTCAGAGCAATACTTTAGGAAAGAGAGAGGTAAAAACACAGAGGGTCGAGGGAAATAAAACAATAATTACAGGAAGGCAAAGACAGGTTGGCTAGCACTAATATCCACTGTGTAGGTGTCTTACATAACTGGTTAAGAACACAGCAGTGTTTTAAGTTATGTACAAAAGTAATGCAGAAAAAAATCAACAGTTAACAACAGTGCAGCGTAGACTTTCACAAAGCCACTAAAGCAAAAATTCAAGAATACTGAGGATATAAACAATATGGTACAGGATTGCAAGCAATTATTCTTCTGTTTCTTTTAGTACATCCCAAAATAGCAGAGAAAGATACACCAACTATATCTAAATGAGATCTTAGGGTGCAGATGCTCCTTGCGACAATACAAATAGGCTTTAAATAATCATATATTCTATTTGCGTTTATAACACAACAAGAAATGTGATGAATATGACTTACTATCAAACTAGGTGTGTTCATAAGGTGTTGGTGCCCATTGTGACCAGACAAATAGCCATTAAATATTTTTTATATTCAGTTTTCCTTTTAAAACTAGAAGAAATGTGATAAATATTAGGTAAATAGCAAGCTAAGTATGTTCGTAAGGTGCTGGTGCCCCTGCAACTAGACAAATAGGCATTAAGTATTCTTATATTCAGTTTTCTTTTTAAAACCACAAGAAATGTGATGAATATCAGTTAAATAGCAAGCTGTGTTCATAAGGTCCTAGTGGCCCTTGCGACTAGACAAATAGCATTAAATATTCATATATACAGTTTTCTTTTAAAACAGCAAGAAATGCAATGAATATAAGCTAGATAGCAAGCTAAGAGTGTTTGTAAGGGCCTGGCGACCCTTGTGACTAGACAAATAGCGTTAAATATTCATATATGCAGTTTTCTGTGAAAACAGGAAGAAATGTAATGAATATTAGCTAGATAGTAAAAAAAAGTAAGCTAAGAGTGTTCTTAAGGTGCTGGTGCTCTTTGTGACTAGACAAATAGGCTTTAAACATCCATATATTCAGTTTTCTATTGTAAAACAACACAAAATGAGATGATCATTCTAACTACTGGCCCATCTCTATACTTTTACCTTTATCAAAAATCCTAGAAAAGTGTATAAACACTCAATTGCTAAAGCATCTTTCTGATAATAACCTACTTATACAAACCCAACATGGTTTTTGCTCAACTCACAGCATCACTACAGCCTTACTCTCATTTACCAATACTGTAAACAAAGCTCTTCATGCTGGCCTGCCAACTACAGTCATCTTATTAGAACTATCCAAGGCTTTCAACACAGTATCACACCCAAAACTACTGCTACAACTTGAAACACTAAGATGCTCCCAGCATTCCCTAGCTTGGTTTTCCAGTGATTTAAACAATAGAAGACAATCTGATAGATGGCAAAATAAGTGATGTGAATACCTGGTCAATAATACAGGAGTTCTACAAGGATCTATTCTTGGGCCTCTTCTTTTCAATATTTTTCATTAATAATCTCCATACAGCATCCCAACAAAGACCACCCATCCAATATGCTGATGATTCCACTATCATCTCCTCTTCTAGTAACTTCTCAGGTCTCTTAAAGATAACACAAAAAAGCATTTTCATTCATTGAAACCTGGATTAATGATGCATAACTTTTACTGAATCCCAAAAAATCTAAGCTCCTACTCTTCTCAACAAAAGCACCAACTCACGACTTTAAGATATATTCACAAAACAATACTGAAATTGAATTATAAAACAGCAACTCCCAATTTATCAGTTTAATTTCTAATTTTACTTTATCTCACTGACTACTCATAGTCCTAGATCTAGAACTGCCTAATTTAGTTTAAAGAAATGTCTACTTGAAGTATTCTACTATTTGAAAGATCTTTGTGTTGACTGATTGCATGTTATCATATCAATATGTTAATGTAGTTTGTACTAAACATTTGAACTTGTCTATACTATTCAAATAATATTCCTGTATGAATATTTTTGCATCTGCAACTGGAGCTTTTCTCCCCGGGACTCCACTGAAAATGGGTTCCTGACCCAGTGGACTTTCCTGGTCAACTAATGCCATTAAATAATACAAAAATAAATGTGTGATATATTTGCTTGCTTGTTTATTTATATGATTGCTTGATTGATTGATTTACAATAATTTAACTGGAGTAGAGAAATGATCCACAATGACTTTTTCATGTTCAGCCTCAGTGCACTGTCTGGTTATGTGGCTTGCCTAATCACAGAGTCAGCAAATGACTGTTGAGGGAATCAAACCTTGGACTACAGCCAGCAGCCTATTAACAGCTCGTAGCCTTATTCCTCTGCCAGACTACTTGACTGAAGGCTTTTTACTGCACTAATTTTTCATCTTACAAATAAATATGCTTATATTTTGCATCATTTTTGTCATTCTTGTTTTGTTCCATTTGTCCACGTATTTCTGAGTAGTAAGGTATCCTACAATTTCCTAGAAGTAAAAAGTGCTATGCAGTATTGTAGTATTAGTGGTGCAACTGGTATCACACATTTTTAATGCTGGAAGACCAGAAGGCTGTTTGTTTTATGTCCACTCTAGGTGACTGGATTGCTAACACTGCAGTGCAGCATTACATGTGCTGTACTCCTGACTGTGTCATCCTTTGAATGAGACATTAAACTGAGGCCTCATCTCCTTGAGTTGGTGGTGGCTCAGGTGGATGCAACAACTCCCACAGCACCTATTTTCCCTCATGCCCTCACCAAATTTCCCCCATTAGTGTAAATACCACCTTGGGTCTCTCTTGAAAAGAGGCCATTAGCTTAGTGGGGTTAACCTGGTCAACGAAGGAAAAGTAAATATGATAATGAAACGATGCTAATTAGGATTCAAAATTTTGACAAAATATACCTACCTTTCAAGAGCTTTTGTCAAGATTTTCAATGTCTACAGGTTGGAAGATATGCTACAAGTGGATGAATGCAGAAGAAATGCTGACCCATTTTCTAAGAAAAATCCTGTGTGTGTTTATAAAAGCAATGCAAAAGACATGTTGCCTGGAAGACAAGATTTAATTCTGGCAAGAAGGTCCAGCACAATTTTTCAAATACTGTAGCACAGTATGATAGAGGGCAGATCGTAATACCTCAAAAATATTAGTGCTGCATTTGGCATTATGTCAGTGTTTGAGTGAGGACAGGGAGAAGTACCTCAGTTGCTAAGCCCAATCTCCAGCAATATGTTTCAGCATTTATCAAGTGCTCCATTTATTCATGTGGCATTAATAGCTTTTGCTGTCTTTGTGCAGCATCTGTGGCACCACTGCTTTGCAAATGTTATTGGATACCTTTTTAGATACTTGCTATTTTTTTTACTTAGTGCAATCTTACTCGATATTCTTTGGTTTGGTTTAACACCCTGTGTGCAGCATCAAACTAAAAACTGCAGCACATTTGATAAACAAACTTTCTTCTGTTAATATCTGTTCTGTCTAAACTATGTGATTTGATATTTCACTATCATTTTGATAGATATTCATGTATGTATGTGTGTGTGTGTGTGTGTGTGTGTATATATATATATATATATATATATATATATATATATATATATACAAAACAACAAAACAAGCCTGATAGGCTGCTGAAGAACATGTAGTAACAGTCCAAGCACAAGATTGTGACAGTATACAGATATATATATATATATATATATATATATCCAAAACAACAAAACAAGCCTGATAATCTGCTGAAGAACATGTAGTAACAGTCCAAGCACAATAAGAAATAAGTTCCGCAAATTCACCACGTTGAAGTATGGTATGCAGTTTAATGTTCCTAAAGTATGTAAAAACTTGCAAAGCAAATACAATAAAATAAAATAAACATCACAACAAAAATCCATCAAAAAGTAAAATGTAAGTAATTTCATTGGTATTTTACTTTTTCATGGATTTTTGGCGTGATTTCTACTAAGTGCTTATTGAATGACCTTTGAGTAAATAGAAAGTTATTGTTGCTTACAATTAGATCTGATGAAGGGTATTATACCCGAAAGTAATATATATGTGTGTGTGTGTGTATGTATATATATATATATATATATATATATATATATATATATATATATATATATATGGGATCCGGTCACTACAACAAATTTACTTTTCAACAAAATGTAAATTTGCGGGTGCACTTCCATGTAGAATATGAATGGCCAAAGTATGTGCTTAAGGACATTGCGTATGTGACAATCTGTATGCATTGAGATGAACTTTGTACTGTGAACTCTGAGTAAACTCTGAATAGTGGAAAAGCACTGAAAATCAGGAGCCTGCCTGTAAAACTCTTATTTCTTTCTTACAGTTTCACCACCGACAAGTAGCAGCTGCTCAGTATCTTCCAGATCCTTTCCTGTCATCCGCCCTACAACCAGGCAATTGGGTTTATCTTAAGTCCTTCTCTAGAAAAATAGCACTCCAGCCATGCTGGAAGGGGCCTTTCCTGGTTCTTTGGACCATATCATCTGCTGTGCGACTGCAAGGATCTCCAACCTGGATCCACATTTCACATGTCCAAACAGTTGTGCCGTCTGAAGGCCAACAGCCTTTACCTTTTTCAACTCCAGATTCTCCTTCCATTGCTACTCGTACTTGAAGTAGAACTGTTCCAGTACCTGATGATGCCTAACATTTACCCTTTTGGAAAACTCCCAAACCCCTGACACTATGCAGACTCAACAACCATTTCCACAGAAATATTGGACAGCCATTTTGGTGGTCATTCTTGTTGTACTGTTATTTTAATGTGGCCATTTTTATTTCCTGCTCCATTGACGCATCCACCAAGGGAGCTATTTGGCATCCACCTTTCAACACCTACCAAGCTATTAAATTTGCCTATGCATCATCCCTCAATGTCTCTGACTGTTGGATCTGTACTGCTTTACCTACTGTTTATGGGGGATTGATGCTAAATACATTCCCTTTAGGGGCTAATGAAACCTGGATGAATCTGATCTATGACACTTCAAATGTCACTTCAAAAGACAGGATAGCATTACATCTGTTTAACCGTCGAAATGGAACTGTGTGTTTTCAGAAATTTGGTAAACTCAAGGTAGGATGGAGTTTTGTAATGTGACAGTTCCCTACAGGCGAATAATAACTCCTCCTACTGTAACACAACCTACGATTCATTTTGTGAACTGGTGCATAAAACATACGAAGAGGTAAGAAATAATTCCGTTCTATACCAACAGCTGGGAGAAGGTGTTTCATTCTGAACAAGGTTATATAAATAGTAATATCACCACTAAGGTGGAAAATTGCTACTTTGTGTGTGGTAGAAGAGCCTATAAATGGCTACCAGGAAACTGGTCTGGTAGCTGTTTCTTAGGTTATTTAGTCCCAGCCATTCGACATACATCTGCTTTACCTCAAGGAAAAATTCAGAATGTTCGAGAGGTCAAAAAGCCTGCCAATCCAGCAGGCCAAATTGATGCTTAATGGATTTATCATCATGACTTAGCTCATGCTGGCACCAAAGGACTATCTCATATGGACTTGGGTGATGACGTCATATTGTGGGCTGGTATAATTCCAGCATACGGAGCAGTAAAATCAATTTGAAAATCGTCTAAATTGCTTGAAGTATTAAGCAATGCCACATTTTCTGCTTTAGAACTAGTGACTGATGAACTGACTGCTATGAGAGCTGCAGTCCTTCAAAACCATATGGCTCTCAATTTCACCCTAGCGGTGAAAGGCGGAACTTGGACTTTAATCCAGGAGGAGTGTTGTACATTTATTCCTGACAACCAACACGAAATTGAAAGTCATCTTAAACTCATTCAGAGAGTCTCCAAACTCTCTAAGGCCAAGGAGGCCGATAACTCAATGTGGGCATGGTTAACCAACCTGGTCTCAGGTTGGGGAGGTGGACTATTGAAGTTAATTTTATTAATCACAGTATTAGCTCTTATTGCTTTTTTTGTTGTGTTTTTAATCAAAGCATTGATTTTGAAATTAATGTCTTTTAAGACTACTAAAAAGGTGCCAAAGTTTTATATGCCTGCAGTTATGAATATGGATGATGAGATAAAAAGGTGTGACAATGTTGAAGGAACCAGCCACATGGTTATGTTAGACTTAGGGCAAATGTATGATCGACTAAATGGTGATGCTTACACAGCATCAAATGAGGGATTGCAGAATATGAATGGCCAAAGTATGTGCTTAAGGAAACTGAGTATGTGACAATCTGTATGTATTGAGATGAACTTTGTACTGCAAACTCTGAGTAAACTGTGAATAGTGGAAAAGCACTGAAAAACAGGAGCCTGCTTGAAAGCAGGAAATGTGCCTTATATGGAAGTGTATCCGATTTTCTTTCTCTACCTAGAAATGTAGTAATGTGAACTGCTTTAAGCCTACGGGTAAACCACTGATTGGTTAATTGTCTTTTGTACTAATTTAATTGGTCTATTTATATTTTTGTACTGTCAGCAGTATCACCAGCATATAAACTTAGGCATTCCTTTGTTTGGGGAGTCTTCCTGGTACTTTCCATGAGGCTCCTACACGTGTGTAATAAATACCACTGAGAGAGAGGAAGTAGTGTCTTGTCTTTATTAAAGGTAAAATGTTAAATGCAACACATGAAAATGCATTTTTGTGTGAAGATAGAAATAAGAAAAATGAAAAATAAAAACAATAGTCATAAAAACATACAGTTTGCAAGTTATCTTAGTTGTACATCAACATTTAGTGTTGATGTACAACTAATCAAACTAGTGCTGAGATCGTGGTACAGTGGGGATAAAGGAGTATTCCCTTTTCCCCACTGTAGTGCGATCTCGGAGTGAGAATATTAAAGTGGGGGGGTGTGGGGGGCACAGCACAAGATTTTTTTGTGTGTTTTTTTGTTTCCCATAGGGATCCAGTGGCTATACTTCAGCGAAAGTGCACTTTCGCTGAAGTGGGGATCTACTTTTCTTTTTCAAACAAGTGCATTTTCAATGAAGAAAAGTAGATCCATATATATATATATATATATATATATATATATGTGTGTGTGTGTGTGTGTGTGTGTGTGTGCGTGCGTGCGTGTATCATTGTTTAACAAGTTTAAAAAGAAAATGTTATTTGTCTTCAAAGGTTCTTTGCAACCAAATAACATGGGTGAATGTGTAACAGATACCTGTAGTTAATCAAATAGCAAAGATAAGGAATCATTTTGCTGACATACCCTCTCTCATTCTTTTTTTTTTGTGTGTTTTTTTTTTACCCATGCCTGCTAACCATTAAATGCCCTTCCAATAGTACATACCAAGTATTTCATAGTCCTTGGAGAATGCTTGCTCAGTGTTATAGCAACAGCTGGCTTGAGAGAGGCCAACATACATTCAATTATGAAGACACTTGGCACCCTTACTGGCATCCTTGCTATGAGGACTTTTTATCTGTTTCCAAACCCTAACCTTAGGTAGAGAGAGATGTGCAACCTGCGTTCCTGATGGAGCCCACAGTACCATCCACCTATATATGCTTTCATCAGAATGATATCACCAATTGGTGCCTTTATAAGCAAAAAAATCTGTCTCTGGGACTCACATGTACTTTGTCCCTCATCCAAGGAAAGGTCTAGTGTATAAATAAGGTATACAGAATTCACCAACTGTGTTAAATGTTCAAATATCCAATATAATTCAATAAAGGTCTTGACAAGGAAATTTAATAAAACAAAAAATCAAATAATCTACACATAAAACATAATTTAAATATCAGCAATATATCACATGTCTAATGATGTAACCCCATAGATTTTAAAAATTGGTTTGAGGCTTTAAAATCATGTGGAACACCCATTCGCTTCACATGCTTAGACAACATATTTCTGATACTCCGTTTTCTAATACCATAGACATGCTCCATGACATTTTCCTTACATTTTCTGTCAGTCTTACTCGCATAGAATGAAGGACATAAATCACACTTAGCCAAACAGACAACATGCACAGAACTGCAGTCAGAAGAAAGGTTGAGTTTGCACACATTTTTGTAACTGGACACTCAAGCGTGTTTAACAATTCATATACAGTGGATATAAAAAGTGTGCACACCCCTGTTAAAATGTCAGGCTTTCGTGATATAAAAAAATGAGACCACAATAAATCATTTCAAAACTTTTCCCACCTTTAATGTGACCTATAACCTGCACAATTCAATTGAAAAACAAATCTGTTAGGGGAAAATATAAAAAATAAAAAAAAACTTGCAATATGCTGGTTGCATAAGTGTGTACACCCTTAAACTAATACTTTGTTGTGTGTTTACCATAATTGTCGACTGTACAGATTTTCACAGAATGTCCAGATTTTTGGCTCATATTTTTTGCCTGTTCCTCATAAAATTTGTGGTTTTCTGGCAAATTACTGGGATAATCTGAGGAGTGAAGTCACTAAATAATGACATACATTTGAATTTCTGACTTCAAATCCTTCAGCAAATGTGTGCTAATGCAAACTCTGTTACTTTAGCAACTTTCTAAGTTTATAAGAGCAATATTTAAAATATGTCCCTATTTTTGGGACTTTGTCTCCCCATTTTCTTGTTTTTTTTCCAGATTTCATGCACTAAAAGGTTGAGAGGTATGGTGCACACCCGTAAACTAATACTTTGTTAAAGCACATTTTGATTTAATTACAGCATTCAGTCTTCTTGGGTACACACCTGTCATCAATTAAAGAGACTCTGATTAACCCCAAATAAAGTTCACCTGTCCTAGTAGGATTTTCCTGACATTTACTCAGTTGCCTGATACAACAAAAGCCATGGTTCGCAGAGAGCTGACAAAGCATCAAAGGGATCTCATTGTTGAAAGATGTCCGTCAGGAGAAGGGTATAAAATTTCCACAGCATTGAATATACCATGGAACACAGTGAAGACAGTCATCAAAAAGTGAAGAAAATATGGGACAACAGTGACGTTGCAAAGAACTGGATGTCCCTCCAAAACTGATGAAAAGACAAGATGAAAACTGACTAGGGTGGCTGCCAAGAGACCTACAGCAACAATGAAGGAGCTGCAGGAATTTCTGGCAAGTACTAGTTGTGTACTACTTGTGACAACAATCTCTCGTATTCTCCATATATCTGGACTATGGGGTAGGGTTGCAAGATGAAAGCCTTTTCTTACACAGAAAAACATCCAGGCCTGGCTAAAATTTGAAAAACAATACATCAGGTCTTCCAAAAGCATGTGGGAAAATGTGTTATGGCCTGATGAGACCAAGGTTGAACTTTTTGGCCACAATTCCAAAAGGTACATTTGGTGCAAAAACAACACTTTGCATCATCAAAAGAACACCATCACCACGGTGAAGCATGTTGGTGGCAGTATCATGCTTTGGGTGTGCTTTTCTTCAGCTGGAACTGGGGATTTAGTCAGGGTGGAGGGAATTATGAACAGTTCCAAATACCAGTCAATTTTGGCCCAAAACCATCAGGTGTCTGCTAGAAAGCTGAAGATGAAGAGGAATTTCACCTTTCAACACAACAATGACCACAAGCATACATTGAAATCAACAAAAGAATGGCTTCCCCAGAAGAAAATTAAAGTTTTGGAATGGCCCAGCCAAAGCCCAGACCTAAATCCAATAGAAAATTTGTGGGATGACCTGAAGATGGCTGTGCACAAGAAATGCCCTCACAATCTGACAGATTTGGAGTGCTTCTGCAAGGAAGAGTGGGTAAATATTGTCAAGTCAAGATGTGCCATGCTGATAGACTCCTACATAAGAAGACTGAATGCTGTAATTAAAATCAAAAGGTCCTTCAACAAAGTATTAGTTTAATGGTGTGCACACACAACAAACTATTAGTTTAGATCGACAAGAAAAATCTCATTCTTAAGATATGAAAACCAAAAACAACATCCTTGACACTCATCATATGCTCAGCATATCCCCTAATGCTGTAACAATCTATGATCACAGCAACTCTCCCATGGTGTGAGTGTTGTCCTTCAAGTGCCTTGGTCTCTGCTTAGACACCTCACTCAGTTTCATCATCATTCATCCTGAAACGCATGTAAAAACTGATTCCCCTTCAGTTCTGGGCACAAAAATATTCCCTTTTCTGTCATATCCAAACAGAGCTACAACAAGGAAAGGGATTCTTCTTCCTCTACTCAAATTCTACCTCCCCCTGTCTCTGCAGTATTTGCTAAAAATCCACTACCATTCAAATTTTTGAAAACAACATTTGTAAATGTACCCTTTATTTCGCATTAAATGAAAACCACTGTATAACTAGAAAAAGCAAAATGTCTCAGCTTTTTTTAAACACCGTTAATGAATTATCACTTGTGACATAGGCACATTTACATTTATATAAAAGTAATCAAACTGTATTAACAAGTTAAAAATGACAAACATTATGTTTCATATATACTACTATGTATCATTTAACCTAAGCAACATTTCATAAATTATTCACTTCCTGCCCCTTTTTTAAACAAGGAACATCTTTATATTAAACAATCACTTACAACATAAGTAATAAAACATTTATATAAATGAAAACAAACCACACCATTACAATCCTAGTTGCAAGCATTTTACATCACAAACCATACGGACTCATTCCCAGTTGCAAACATTATGCAACACTTTCAATCTACTCAAGCATTTTCAGTCAGACATTACATAGCTCATTTAAGTCATGCCTTCTTTTAAACCTCATTCCTCCCTGTATGCATTGTCCCCACAATTCCCATATTTTCCTGTGTAGTTTGCCCTTACCTTTTTCCTACCTTTTCTAAAGATCTCAATTCCAGTTGTTTTATCTCTGTCACTATATTCACTACTTCTAATATAGTCGGTTTAGATTTTGATTTCCATTTTCTAGTAATTGCTTTTTTGGTAGCCACTATAATTAGAGACAGCAATGCCTTCCATGACTAGGTAATTCAGATTCTGTATCATAGCTCAGAAAAATCATCTCCCTCGTCACACCTATCTGCCCACCAAGCATCTATGACAGTATATCCCACAGGGAATCCTTAAAGCCCCCAAATCACTGCACTCCCAGAAAATATGTTCCCAATTACCTCTTTCTTCCTCAATCATACGTCCAACATTTTATAGCAACCTGAGGAAAAATACTCTGAAGTCTACCTGGTGTGTAAAATTATCTATGCAAATATTTCTAAGCAAACGTCCTAAATCTTCTAGATTTTGTTTAAGCAGACCTACTTCTAGGCTCACAACTGTTCATTCTACTACATGAACATACTATCCCTCCTTTAGCCTCAAAACTAATAAGGCAAACCCCAACATACAAGCTCAGAAACCTGAATTATACTGGTCTGTTAATACAAATTTCCAAATGTCATGCCACGGACTATGCATTATTTTATTTTATTTTACATTTGTTCACTGGGCTAGTCTAACTGGATATATGTCCATTTTCAGTAGAGGCCCGGGGAGATAAGCTCCAAAACACAATAAAATACAAGTACAAATAACAAAAAGCAAATATTGTAATAAAAATAGCAAATATAATAAAAATAATCAAAAAACGGTAACATGTGCAGTAAAGCATAGAAGTTAGCACAGGGTGTGCAAAGAGGGCAAGAGTCATAAACAGTGCAAATTGAAGGTACAGGGACATCATAGAGGTAAAGTCAATAGTAGAGAAAGGAAGTTAGTAATGTAGTGATGTTACTAAGGATTTATTTAAAAAGGTATGTAAACAAGAGAAATAGTGTAACAAATGGAGACATGAGAGACATGTAATAAGAAGGAAGATGTAACAGTGGATAGTAAGCACAGGATAGGCAAGGTCAAGTTTGAAGAGATAGATGACTAGTCTTGTTTGGTACAGGAGCATAGCCAGTATGATTTGAGGTAAGGTTTAAGTCTGTTTCTGAAGAGTGATAAGGAGGTGAGTGAGGAGAGGTCATTAGGGAGAAGATTCCAGGATTTACCTACAGTATTAGAGAAGAGAGAATCCCCAGCCCTGTTATTAGATTTAGAGGTGTGTACAAGAAGTTTGTGTGATGAGCGTAAGGACTTCAGATTTTTATAGGGGGTGATAAGGCTAGATAAAATAGGAGAATTAGAAGGTTTGTAAAGAATGTTGTGGGCAATGGTTAGTTGGTGAAATTTAACCAGGTGTTGTAGTTCTAACCATCCTAGCTGATTTAGATTTATACAATGGTGTGTTCTAAATGGGTTTCCTGTTGCAAATCTTGCAATGTTATTATAGGACAATTCCAATTTGCTGAAGTTAGTCATGGATAGATTAGTAAAAATTGGTGAGGCATAAAGGAGTGTAGAGATCAAATGAGTGTGAGCTATAGTAGTTTTGGCAGTAGGAGAAAGGAAGGGTTTAATCCTATAGAGAGTGCCAGTTATTTTGTTGACAGTCTTTATAGCATTGTTGATATGGATGTCAAAATTCAGATTATTGTCAATGGTGACACCTAGTAGTTTGGTGGTAGAGTATGGAGATATTATAGTACCATTGGTGGATGTCACAGAAAAATGAATAGGAGAGGACTTTTGAGTAGGAGTGAATAGGAGTTTGGTTTTCTTTGGGTTCAGAAGAAGGCAACGCTGAGTGAACCATTGTTCAACTATACTGAATACCTTCTGGGTGAGAGAGTGAAGGTCATGGGAGGATGTAGCTGAGAATAATAGTGTGGATTCATCAGCATATTGTATGCAAGTGGCTTGGGGGATAGCTAGATGAAGGTCATTTATAAATATGGAGAAGAGGAGAGGTCGTAGTATGAACCTCTGAGGGACACCTAAGGTAACGGGTAGATGGGTGGATAGAGAGTTATGCCATAGTACTGCTTGCTGTCGTTTGTCAAGGTAGGGCTGAAACCATTTTATGGAAAGTGGGTCTAATGACAGAGGTTTTAGTATGTTTATGAGAATCTGGTGGTTTACCATGTCAAATGCTTTAGACAGATAAATAGAGCAGAAGAAAGATTATTCAGGTTTCGTTGCTTGTTAATGTAATCAGTAAAGGAAAGGAGGGCAGTGGTAGTGCTGTGTGAGGGTCTGAAACCATGTTGACAGTTGGAAAGTAAATTGTTTTTAATTAAGTGGTGGAGTAATTGCCTGTGGATACATTTCTCCATAATCTTAGCTAAAGACGAGAGTAGGGCAATGGGGCAATAGTTTGATAGCTCAGTGGAGTGTGCACCTTTATGCAGGGGGATAACATGGGAGACTTTCCATAAGGAGGGAATGTGACCTTTGCTTATAGTTCTACTGATCAGTATGGAAATAGGGTAGGCAATAGCCTTGGATGATAACTGTAGAGATTCAGAAAGCAGTAGGTCTGCAGAAGGAGAGCATGGTTTCAGTTTATTCAAAAGGTTTTGAATAAGTGTGGTTGGGACAGGTTTGAACTGAAAAGGAGGGGGTGAGGTTGAGGTGGATGAAGGTAGTGTGAAGGTATTAGGTGATAGTTGACTAGCTAGTGTTTGGTTAGCATCTGTAAAGAATGTATTGAAAGAATTAGCTGTATGGATGGGGTTTTTCTGGTCTGTATTTTGAGGGTTTGGTGTAGTGGATTGACCTGGGTGGAGTAACTCCTTAATGCTAGGCCAGAATTTTTGTGGGTTTTTGTGATTAGGTTGTTGAAATTGTAAGTAGTAGTTTTGTTTATCAGAAAGTATGGCCTTCTTAGCATCATTTCTAAGTTGTCTAAAGGTTTGTTGGTCTACATGGTTTTTAGTCATTCTCCATTTGGTCCAATATTTATTTCTGAGATGAATTTTGTGTTTGGTTTCATTGGAAAGCCATGAGGCAGAATTGGCCTTAATTCTAATAGATCTGGTTGGAGCGTGGTGATTGAGAATGGAAAGGAAGGTAGAATTAAAGAAATTAATGGCTTCATCTAAAGGGAGGTGTTTTAAGGGAACCCAATTGCATGCTCTTAGTTCCATTTGGAATAAATCAGGGTTAAATTTCTTTTTGGATCTAATACTTCTGATAGAGGTTAGAATGGGAGTGTTGGCTTTATGCCTGATGAAGTAGGTAAGTGAGTGGTCACTTATATCATCAGGGAGGGTTCCAGGATTATAGTAGTGAGTATGATTGTTTATAAGAATCCAGTCTAGTATGCTTGCTTTCTTGTTAGCTTTATTTATTCTGGTGGGTGAGGTAATGGTTTTAGAAAAAACATATAGGTTAATGTGGGTGGTAGGAAGGCTGGTACAATAGGAATTCCAATCCAAATTTATATTGCCTAGGATTATCGTTTCTTGAGGCAGGTGTTGGGATAGCCAGCAAAGGATATTTTCCATGGTGGCTATGTTATTTCCAGGGGACAGATACATATAAATAATGTAGATTGATTTAGCATTGTTAAGTTCAAGTTTAGAGATGAGAATCTCAGCATGGGAATCTAGAGGTAGATTACAGTCGTATGTGATTAATTGTAAGCCAGATTTAAATAGAACAGCAAGCCCACCACCTTTCTTAGCTACTCTGTCAATTCTTAGGATATTATATCCAGGTGGGATAATTTCATTATCTTTGATGGCAGGCTCTAGCCATGTTTCTGTTAGGCAGATAATGTCAAAGGAGTACACTTCTAAGAGAACGTGGAGTTGAGTTACTCTGTTGTTAATACTATGTATATTAAGATGAGGTAGTAGGAGGGAGTTAGATGGTTTAGCAAGGGTGTAATTGGTTGATTGATTATGGTTATGGAGAGAGATAGAGGTTGCTATTGGGCCAGGGTTAGGATGAATATCATCGTCCATTAATGCGAGTTGTCCTAGATAGCTTAGGTTAGGGAACTTGCTGTATGGAAATAACACTCTTCTGAGATATAGTGAATTATATTTAATGTGTAGTGTTCTATGATACATAGCAAGTAGGTAGCTGGGTGAGCATGTTATGTTTGCATGGTTATGCAAGTGTGGTAAGGGTTTAGAGTTGGTTTGTTGATTGGGGTAGTCAGTATGTGGATATATTGGGTGCTTATACGAGGAGAGTAAATAGGCAATGGTTAGAAGTGGTAGTGGTAAAAGAGTAAAGCAGAGTAGAATCTGAAATGGGATGGTTTGATTAGCCATTTGGAAGGATTAGCTATTTGTTAAATATAGATGTAGAGATGAAAGTATTTAAGGTGAGAGTTTGTAAAGATAGGAGGGTGTGATGAGTATGGAGTGGTAAAGAGATGGGAGATAAGAGAGAAGTTGTTCAATGGGAAATGTGTAGAGGTTAATGGGAATTGGAAGGGGTGTGGTTAGAAAGTATAAGAGTAGAACCCCTGGGGGTGGGTGGCAATTGGCGGTAGGGAGGGGATCAGAGTGAGCCCGCAGGGCAAACGGAGCAGGTTGAAACAAAGAGAAGGAAGAAGGCAAGTCTGGGAAGAAGCAATCAGTGAAAAAAGGGCGTTGTAACAGTGCTTTCACTATTGTAGCTCCCTTAACATGTGCTGACAGTTTGTCGGACTTGGCGGCATTTACTATTGCTCCTGTTAAAGCTAAAAAGCCTGCTTTTAAATTGTGTTTATACTGATCAACTAGCTAAGGTCTGGCAGTATGCGTGGGCATATATAACCTGTTAACAATCAATCAATTGGCGAAACAGAAACTTGCTACATAGCAGTTTAAGTTCTGTACTCACCTAATCAGTATGAGGTAAATCAATTGTGCACAGCTCCCTAGATGTGAATTATTCAGTACAACCCAACTGTAACAGTAGTAAATGGGTTTGGGTCCAGGTAGAGCAGCACGTGTAGAACAATGGGGCAAACACTCTGGAACGAACGCTTCAAAGGTTTGGCTAAGTCTGCAAGTTAGTATAGCTAGCATGCACCAAAACAGCTTCAGTATTGGGGAACTGAGGCCTGGAAAACACAATATCTCATGAATGGATACTCAGCAGTGGCCAATTCCAACTGTGTACAGAGAGCAGGAATGCACTGAGCTGCTATTTAGCAAGATAATATGCTCGGACTAGGCGCCAAACCCACATATGGTTGAAATGGCTGGGCAGTTAACTAACCAAGGCACAACCACTCATAGAGCGGGCACAGTCAGTTTAAACAGCAAAGCAGAATTAAAGCCAGGCTCAACCGCTCGTAGAGTGGGCACAAACAGTGTAAATGGCCAAGCATTTCTCTAAGCACAGCTACATCCAAATACAATTGCACGTTAAGCACACACAACCCCTTTAAACAGCAGAACAAGTTTTATAAAATAGCATAGCCGTTACCCAGGCAAGACATGCTATGACATGACCAATTTATGTACAGCAAGGCACAACCACTCGTAGAGCGGACACAAACAGTTTAACCAGGAGAACAGAGTAAAGCAAGGCTCAACTGCTCGTAGAGTGGGCACAAAGTTTAAACAGCCTGGCAGTTCACTAAGCACAACTACATCAGAAAATAATTGCTTGTTGAGCACACACTACCAAGTAAACAGCAGAACAGTTACTCAGGCAAGAAACGCTATTAGATGTCCATAGTATGTACAGCTACAAACAAAATTAATACAATACAGATGGAAAGGTTAGCGTACGTACATATGTAGTATTGTAACAAGTAAAGTCACCAAGTAGCACTTACCCGCAAGCAGGGCCAGCAGCCTAAGGCAGAACAGGACTGGAGGGGGCAAAGCCTAGTCAGAGATGGTGCCACAAATGCTGGCATCCCTATAAAGATTTGGTGGAAGGTAAGGCAGGTAGGAGAAGGAGGGAGGAGTAAAGCAGGAAGTGAAGAAGGTAGATAGATGTAGGTGGATAGAAAGGAAGTAGAGATGTGGTCTACAAGTAGGAGGGGGGAGGGGGTATGGACAATGGAGAAACCAACCCAGAAAGGGACCCAAGGAGAAGGAAGAAGGTAAGACTGTGAAGAAACAATCAGTGGTTAGGTAAGTGAGATCACAGGTAAGGAAAGTATGGAGGATTTAGCACTTGTTTAGTGTAGCTGTTAGTAAGGTAAGAACAGAGAGGGTCACAGAGATAGGAGACTAGAGGCAGGGAATTAATGGATCCTTTGGAGAGGATTCAATATAAAGTAACTTAGGGGATAAAGTGAATACTTAAGCAATAGGTATGTGCTGCCACCTAGTGGCCAAGCAATAGATGACAAGAGCACTTAGAACAGAGTAGGGAAAATTAAAAAGTAATGTAAGGGCCTAATAGTGGCTTAAAAAGAAGTCCGCAGAAGGCTGCTAGCAATGGAGCGCAGGGCTAAATACAACACAGACTGGTTACAATGACATCCCTTTAGGATACATACACTTTAGGCCGATGTCATAGTACAAGCAGAGGAAGTTGAGAGAACAGTGGAGGATCCCTGCATAGAGGTTCTTTTTTCTGTTTGGAAGCCAGGAATGGTGGGAGGCTTCAGGATAGGTTATAGGTAGACTAAACCTTAGGCCGATGTCATAGGACAAGCAAAGGAAGTTGAGAGAACAGTGGAGGATCCCTGCATAGAGGTTCTTTTTTCTGTCTGGAAGCCAGGAAAATCAGAAATGGTGGGAGGCTTCATGTTAGGTTATGCACTGTAGACTAACCATGAGAAGGGCCAGCAGCCTAAGGCAGAACAGGACTGGAGGGGACAAAGCCTAGTCAAAATGCATTCTTAGTTCTTGGCCCCAAACTATGGAAGTCCTTCCCACCCAAACCTAAAGACACTTAATTATACCCCTGTTTTGTGGACTGCTAGAATCTCATCTACTTAATCCAGCTAGATGTTCCTGCAACCCAACAGGTCACATAACCTAATTCAGCTAGTATCTCCCCTCTAGGCTAACTGCTCTACTACTTTCTTCTCCCACCTCAGACTTCTATATACCAACCTTATATAAATATAAATATATATAAAATCTATATCTGTATACATATTATATATAAAATCTATATCTGTATATACACACACACACACACACACATATATATATATATATATATATATATATATATATATATATATATATATATATATATATGTATCTTGATCTAGCTTCCTAAAGCAAATTTTGTACTTAAATGTATATTGACATCAGTATAAATTTTATATTCCTAGCATTGCACATTATTTGTATCTTCATGTTTTTCTTATATGTACTCTATATGACTGTTCGTATTATTAACCCTGGGATGAGACTGAAATTAGATGCAACTGATCATTGACCTACCCTGGTTAACAAATTAAATAAATAATATAAATAAATACATGAATGTTTCTATTTAAATTCTGTTTTATGTGTAGAGTAAAATATTTGAAAAAAAAACAGTTTTACATGAAGCTTGTATATATTTTTGTTTTATTGAATTTGTTGTGAACTGTGCTATTTTTGGGGGAGCACAGCCATGCTTACTTACTAGGTCTGGAAAGGATGTGTGCCACTAACTGAACTCAGGCTGTGTGGAGTAATCAGGGCTTTATACTTCAGGATCTAGCATAACCTGCTCATGCTGACAAGAGAACAGAAAATAACAAAATTGTTGCTTTTCAATTTATAATTCCTATCCATTTATTAGTATGTAAGAACATTTTCTCAGCTGTCTACTTTTTAAATAACTTCGATATAACTTTTTTAAGCAATAACACAAAGGATCACATACCAATAATCAGTAGTGACAGCAAAATTAACTATAGTATAGCATACATTATGATATAAATAAATACATAAAAATAAAACACTAATCAAATTTATACAGTTCTCATAAAAGAAAATCTTAGACAAAACAAGTTGTTTGTACTTCTGATCAGTGAACTTCTTTTTAAACTTGTCACTATATTTTAATACAATCAAAATATCTTAGCAGAATCCAAACATTTATGACTTGTAGTAGTCCTCAGTGTAATAATACAATATTGCTTAGTTAGCATATACTAGATCTAGACTTGCTGAATCTAGTCTGTTTTTCATATACTTGAACTCAAACCCAGCCATCTTATAAGCCATCCAAAGTGAAAAACATGCAGTTAACCTTATTTTGGGTTTGATCTGCACTTTTTCATCTGTATTTTGCTGTTTTACTGCACTGTTTGCCTTTTTGACTGCTTTTTCTGTTTATGCCTGCTTATTACCTGCACTTGTTTTGCATTGAAATATTGCTTATATAGCAAAGACTAGATCCAGACTTGTTGAATCTAGCCTGTTTTTCATACACTTGAAATCAAATCCAGCAATCTTTGTATTATGAAGAGCTCCCCTGTACCTTTGGATCATAGGAAGTTACTAGGCTATTGGCCCTGAGGCCCTTACAAGCCTAGACAAGAATTTAGCCCATGTTCCAACAAGTCAACACCCTATGCCACTGTCAAGCAAGGACACAGGTGGAATCCCAGGGGTGTATTTTCTGTTCCCAATCCAGTTATCCAGGTTACGCTTAAAAAGGTTTAATGAGGTACTCTGCTTTACGTGGAGAGGGAGTCTATTACACAAAATGGGCAGTCTCTGGGACACACATTTGTCCTGCCAACAAGTCCTATTGATGTCACAGAGCAGATTGTTGTCACACATGTCGGTTACTTGAGTGGAGCTTGACTTGCGGATATGCAGCAGTCCCATCAGGGCAGGGTCTGAGATTGCTCTGAGGAGTCTGCATGAGACTGAGTAGAGGGACAGGGATTTTAGCCTATCTGTATAGGGTAGATGTTTGAGGCCCTGGATTCTATGGGTGAGAAACCTCTGTGGTCTCTCCAGCTGCTGCATGTACATTGTGAGGTACATGCTAAAAGGGCGAAAGAGCTATGGGGCAAAGGATTGTGGATATAGCCTTATCTGAGCTGGGGATTGCTGGAGGAAGGATAACTGTGTGATTTCCTATTGGCAGACTAGTTTAAAACACTTAATTTAACCTGTATATAAACTTCATGTTTGCCCTTTTTCAGCTCAATTAACTTGGAGCTGCTCTGTGTCTGGCATTCTTTGACAGAGGTCCAGAGTGTTTCTGCTTGAATCCAAGCCATCTAAAAGCTAAGAACAAGAAATTAAGCTTATTTAGAGTTTGATCTGCACTTTTTTCAACTATATTTTACTGTTTTACTGCATTAATTCATGCCTTTCTGACTTTTTACTGTTGCTTATTCACTGCACTTATTTTGTACTGAAAGTTTGCTAAGTTAGCATAGACTAGATTCAGACTTGCTGAATCTAGCCTGTTTTTCATATACTTGAGCTCCAATCCTGTCATCTTACATTAAGAAGGGCACCCTTGAGGCAGAAGAGTGTGGATATAGCCTTGTCTGAGCTGGGGATTGCTGGAGGAAAGATCATTGTGTGATTTCCTATTGGTAGAATAGTTTAAAATTGTTTAATTCCACCGGATACAAGCCTCGCATTTGTGCATAGCTGCATACCGCACAATGAGAGTTAGTGGTGCTTTTTACAGATGAAAATGCCTAGAAACCACTTTTTCCCCTAGACACTGGTCAGTGAAACCCTCCCAGGTTCCCTGCTGCTCTGCCGGCAATGCAGTTGCATACTTATGCATTGCAGGCAACTCAGCTGAGCCCTGAGCAGTGTCACCCCACATTTCATCCCAGATCATTTATAGAATAAGTCCCCTTGTTATTCCCAGAGCAATACCTGATCTAATTTGTCATCTCACAAATTGGTACTTTAAGAATTACCTGGACAGTCAGTTTCCCAGTGTTTCTCCATGCAGCCTGATTGACATGAGCATGATAAGGCACTGTAGCAATTGTCTCAATTATACTGACAACTACTTGCTCGTAAAGCAAACAAATACAGTATGTGAGACTGTAACTATACCAAAAAACTAGAATGAATCCTCTCACATAACAATAAACAAGATATCAAAAATGTTGTTAGCACACATGCCTCTCCACTCAAGCAAGATAAGATCAAGACACATAAACTCACATACGCGGAGGTATTCACTAAGACCCTGCCAAAAGACCAGAGACCTCCCAAACACAAACAAGCTACACATACTAGTACATGAACAGAATCCACCACTACACATAAGAACACATATATCAGTGTCTCAGCAATTAATCCCCTAGAGCAAAACACCTCAAAACCTAATGTCCTAGTCATAGGCAACTCAATAGTGAGAAACACAGATGTCCCCTTCTCCAGGCTGGGCAAAGAGAAGGTCATGGTCAGCTGCCTGTCAGGTGCCAGGATCCATCAAACATGCATGTACTCAATCAGCAACAATTACCATTATGACTTTGTCATAGTACTGGTTGGAGTGAATGACTTGAGACATACCTCTCTGGACTACATGAAGAGAGACATAACTGAATTTCCAGATTATGTGTCCCAGGCAGGTATGTCTCTGGTCCTAAGCAGCATTCAACCTTCACCTAGGATGGTGCCACAATACAGACAACAAATGATTGAGTTCATTAATTGCCTTAGCATCTGCTATTACTCCAAGGGGATCCAGAATCTGTCACCCTGGGAAAACATGGTCAACAGACCACGCTGCTTTGCCAGAGATGGCCTTCACCTGTCTCCTCAAGGCTTTTGGATACTGGCAAAGATGCTTGCCTCTCCCATAGTGCCTTTTTAAGCAACATCAAAACAACAAAACTTCCAATGTAAAGAAATCCACTAGCGGCAAACTCATGGTCAAGCTGCTTAATGCTAGCAGCCTAAACAGTAAACTGCACTCCCTGGAAGCACTCCTCACCTTGGAAGTTGCTAACATTTATGCAGTCACTGAGACTTGATTGAAGGCCACAAAGAGTAGCCCAGCTGTACAAGGCTACAATGCCTTTCACGCATTCATACCTCAAAACAAGCATGAAAGAACCAAAGGTGAAGGTGTAGCTATCTTTATTAAATCCAAATACACTTTGAGACTGGAAACACTGTCTTACTCTCTTGAGCTACTCCAGTTCCAAATAACTATAGGCAAAATACCCTACCACATTATCGCTAGATAAAGGTCCCCCCCTCCATAAACCAGGAGAAGCATATCACCTACCTCTATTTGCTAGAATTGTTCAGTATACAGCCAAACACCTTGGTCATGGGAGATTTCATCAATCTTTCCATTGACTGGGTGACCTACATGAGCACAAACAAAATTGTTCTGAGGTTCCTGGATTTTGTTAATTCAAATGCCCTTGAACAGTTGGTCTGCACCCCCACTAGGGGCTCACATGTCCTAGACCTAGTGCTAACCAACATGGGGGGATCACTGCACTATTCCCTGGGTGTTACTCTCCCTGGGAAGGTCAGATCATAAATCAGTCTCATTTGAAGTAAAGATCAGATCTGACACCCCCACAGGAGCAAAAAAACTGAAACATTTCTCCAAACTGTAGCCTACTAAGCAATAGTATAAAAAGTTTCAAAGCCCCTACTAACACAGCCAACAATGACTCATATGCAGAAGAGTACACAAATCCCTTATGTAGACACTTAAACAAATATTTTGACTCAGCTGTATCTGACAGGACTAAAACCAGGTCCTTCTGAAAAAGAAACCACCCTGATGGATTGTAAGTATAACAAAAGAAAGAAACTTATATCTAAGAACAAAAGGCAACTTACTCAACAGATGAAAGTTACCCACCACAGCTTGAACAAGCAAATCAGATGTATTGTAAAGTCCTCTAAGACCAGTTACTAGACTAAATTAGCATCCCTAGCTAAAGACAACCATAAGGCGAATAATTCTTTAGCTATATCCAAAACGAAAAATGCAACACCCAGCTGTGTGCTGAACTTATAGTGAATGGTACCACTCCCACTGGACCTGAGGAAATTGCCAACCTGCTAGATGACAGATTTGGCAATAACTTCACCCTCCTGCCCCCACCAGCCATACCCCAAAGCATTCTTGACACCAGTCCTCTACTGAGTATCTCCAAAGAACAGATCATACAAGTATTCTCCAAGGCCGAAAGCACAGCCTGTATGGGACAAGATAACATCCCAGGTTGCTTACCTAACAATCTAAAACAAGACCTAGTGGAACAACTTGGTACTCTCTTTTACCATAGCCAGAGCACTGGCTTTGTTCTGTCAGAGTGGAAAACAGCAACAGTAATCCCCTTGCACAAAGGGGGTCCATCAATTGACCCAAGAAACTATCAGCCCATAAGCCTAACCAGCCTTATCGGCAAGGCCATGGAAAGAATCATTATTGACCTTATCAACAAAGATGCAGGCAACCTTTAAACTCTTGACCCAACCCAGTTTAATTTTGTCAAGGGTAGATCTTGCTTATTAAACCCAGTGATCTTCTTTGAGAATGTCACCAAAGCCCTGGATGAGGGCAAAACAGTACATACCGCCTATCTTGATTAAGCCAAGGCTTTTGACAAATCCCTCACTCAGGGAACATTGAGAAACTCTCCCAGCTGGGGATTAACCTGTACTTCATTAGATGGGTAGCCAACTGGTTCACTGACAGAACACACACTGTCAAAGTTGGGGAGTCCACCACCTCCACCAGTAGACCAGTTACCAGTGGGGTACCACAAGGATCTGTGATGGCCCCTCTACTGTTTGGAATTTACTTCTCTGAGGTTCAGGCAAACGTAGATAGCCTGTGGCTTACCAGGTTTGCAGATGACTGCAGACTGGGAGCAATCATTGAGTCCTCCAATGATGTAAACATATTACAGAATGGGCTGATGCAGACAAATGACTGGTGCCAAAGTCACGGACTAAAATTAAATGCAAAAAAAAAATTGCCTCATTATCCCTATGGCAAATAGTAGCCCCTGCTAATTACAGTACAAATAGCACCCCTCTAAGCTCAAACCCAGTGGTGTGAGACTTGGGAACACAGGTTTATAGCAATCTAAACTTTGATCACCATTTGTCCATAGTAGTAAGGAAAGTGTTTTACATTGTGCATTTTATAAATAAGGGCATCACTTCCAAGACTAAGGAAGTTATAACTCCAATGCACTCACCCGTTATCAGACCACTAATTAAGTACAATGCTCCCTTCTATATGTATCTTACCAGAAACCTGAAGCAACTGAAGAGATCACATAGGTTTCTAACTGAGATAATTCAGGGCCTCCAAAATTGGACTTACATAAAAAGTCTGAAAGCCCTGTCATTGTACTCTGTATCATACAGGGTGCTGATAGGTGACCTGTGCCTAGCCTATGGAGCAGTCTCTGACCCTGCCCTAATAGAAATGCTGCACATATGCAAATCAAATGGGACAAGAGACACTTTCTCTACTGCTCCAGGTATATCAACTTAGCCTGTGACATTAACAAAGCATGTTGGAGAGACAGATATACCTCTTAGAGACTGCCACTCCTCTGGAATAAGCTCCCACTTCACATGAAGCACAGCTCCTCAATGACCCTATTTAAGCGCAGCCTTAACAACTGAATGGGTGACCATAAATTCACACTGGGGTGGCACCTATGTCCCTCATGGTCAGGGGAAGTTTGTGCTAACCATCAAATTGCTCTGCTAACAAGGACTATCTAACTATGGTCATTTAGGCTACATGTTTTTTTTTTACATAGCTATGCTTGTAAAGGCCCTAGGACCATTAGCCTAGTAATGTGCTATGAGCATATGAACTATATTTTTTAATTAAATGCCATTCTAATAAAAGTTTCATAGGACTGTAGGAAATGCATTACAAATGAATCATAAGACCGTTTATGACTTGCAACCAGTGGGTCTCAAGCTGTAAACCCACTTCTCAATAGGTGAAAATCAGATCAGTCTCAGAGAAATGTATGGGTACCAGTCCTAGCAACCAGGTTTAATTTGAAGCTTGCCAGGGTGCCACCTTGCTTAACTTGCAGGGGAAGTTTGTTCCTGAGCTGGGGTAAGGATTTGTCTCTCCAGTGCATTTTATTTATGTGCTGGTGCAGACTTGAGTCACTTGTTCTGATGTTAGTGGAACTATATGATTGGGACAATGCAGTATATCAAGGAGGATCGGGTTGTAGTGAGGTGAAATTCAAGGAGCCTATCTGAAACCATATTAAGGATGATCACTTTAAGTCTTTCCTGACAGCTCTCGGACATTTGGGCAACAATCTTTTTTGTTAAAAACCTCTTTCCAGTTGCTTAACACTTCTAGAAAAGTATATCCCAAGGAGGGGTTGTACTCAATAAATGGTCTAATTAGGCTGTGTGCAAAGGGATGATCCTTTCTTTTGACTTGGATAATATTCCTTTAGATATGTGTTATAATAAATATATGAATTTTCTTGCTACAGTTGCTACATGGTGGTGAAAGGACAGGGAATGACCTTCACGGGTTCCAAGATCCCTGAATACATTACCATTTTGGAGTGGGGTTATTTGTTATACTGTGAATTGTGGAAAAGACTTTTTTACCAAATGTAATACTACACTTTTTTCAAATTTAATGTTAGCACTATTAGAGTTTTTTCCTAAAAATTAATGGGTATCAGAGGGAGATTTGATAAAATGCCCAGTTTGCAGTCATTTACAAACTTAGTTATCCAAAGATACTAATTCTTGGTTTGGAGACCAAAGAAGTAAATGCCACAAATGAGGAGTCCCAGTACTGAGCCCTGGGGCATACCTCTAGTTACATCATACTTTTCAAGGAGATACCTTCCACCTTAACCTTCTTTCTGCCAGTTGGTTGCCTTCCTCATCACTTACAGAGCTATTTTTGAGGCACTTTCCTTACTAACAATCACAGGATAGAATATATTGTTCAATACTTTGATCAGATGTGTAATAGCTACGTCAAAAGAATGACCACTGCCTGTGCAATCATTTAAAAAAAATAAATAATTAATTAAATTCAGTAGACAGAGTCTCCCTTCAGCAAAGCCAAACTGATGTGTGTCTAGCCTGATAAAGTGGTTGATACAATAGCTCATGTGGCCAGATATGATGCATTCTATGGCTTGCAAGTCAGATTAGTCAGGATAATGGATCTATAGTATTCCCAATCTATGGCATGGCCTCCCTTTTGTTGTAGCATTACCACTGCAGTTTGCCATACTTCAGGGAAAGTCTTGTAGCTAAAGCTTAAGTACAAGAGGTTGTGAAAGAGATCCACAGGGCCATGTTTCATACTCTGTATTAGACATCCATGTAAATTATCAGGTCCCATGAAAGTAGTAGTTTTGGTCTTTTTTGGAAATTTCAGTACATGTTCCTTTGTGAAATTAAGAGGTAAAAAGTTTACAGGAATTTGCAGTCATTTGTTTCGGGGATAAGGATACCACTACATTTTTCTGCTAGTACAGCTGCTGTGTCTACTTGGTATGAGTGGAAGGTGCCAGTTTGGGTAAGTTCATAACACTGTTTGATGTTCTGTACTACTTTCCTAACATAAAGAATGATTTATCATAAGTAAATTCAAGATTGTGATTTGCCTAACTAGACATGATAGTAGTGTTTACTTCCTTTTAGATATTCTTGACACAAGCTTTAATATGGCCACCTTTAAATCAGTCGTAAGATTAAAGAGCATTTTCCACTTATTATATCAGACAGCAATTTTCAGTTTCAAGTGTTTTGTCTAAAGCAAATCTGTTGTCAACATAAGGACCAGATATAATTGGCTTTGCTAAAGACAAAGATTTAGATAATACCTTAATCTAAGTACTGCTTTACTTTGTTAAATCATGTGAAGAAGGTCTATTTCATGGGCAGTATAAATTTTGCATGATGCACAAATGCCTAGAAAATGAAATGAAAACTTAATAGCAATCACTTAGATATTGTAGTGAATCATAAATCAAATATAAAGCATTAATAGAATAATATGTAGGTACGTTTTTTTTTGTCCCAGTAATGTAGTCTATTCTAAATGAATGCACAGTCTTAGTGAACAGAGGTCGCAGAATGAATATTGACTAAATTCATTATGCATGTTACAGCCAATACAGATTTTATAAACAGAAGAGACAGATGGACATTTGAAAACAGATGGCCAAAATAATAAAAAAAAATATTGATGCTCTTCTACTAGACTAGAATGTCAGTTGGTAGGTTTGAAAGAAACAAGAAAAGTAACAATTAGAATGTTTGACATCCTATGAGGAAGCCTTATGATCTGGTTTGATCCTCGGCTGGGGTGCCTTCTGTGTGGAGTCTGCATTGCTTCCCTGTGGTCGCGTGGGTTTCCTCCGGGTGCTCCGGTTTCCTCCCACATCCCAAAGACATGCTGTAGGTGGATTGGACACTCTAAATTGGACCTAGGTGTGTGTGTGTGTGCATGTGTGTGCCTTCTGTGGAAGGTTGGGCGTCGGGCTGGCAACTTGACGCTGTAAAACTCCACTGCCAATCATGAGCAGACAGGTGATCTGCTGTGGCGACCCCTAACCAGGAAAATCTTAAAGAAGAAGTATGCTTATCTGTTTGAGTAAAAAACTTTTGTCTGAAGTAATAGGTTAATTACCTAATCTAATATTATGGTAAAAAGTCTGTGTCTGGAGGGAGTGAAAGATGTAAAGGGTAACGTATTAACTGAAAGAAGAAAAAAAATTGTGACAGAATCAAATACATTATTAGAGAACCACAGGTAATTTCTAGTTGCCTAAGTTAGCCCATTGTTCAATAAGGTAGGGTTCGAAGTACAGATCCACTGAGGTAACCAGACTAAAGGCAAAAAGGACTGAATCAACTTGAGGTGCCAGTTTGGGTAAGTTCATAACACTGTTTGATGTTCTGTACTACTTTCCTAACATAAAGAATGATTTATCATAAGTAAATTCAAGATTGTGATTTGCCTAACTAGACATGATAGTAGTGTTTACTTCCTTTTAGATATTCTTGACACAAGCTTTAATATGGCCACCTTTAAATCAGTCGTACGATTAGAGCATTTTCCACTTATTATATCAGACAGCAATTTTCAGTTTCAAGTGTTTTGTCTAAAGCAAATTTGTTGTCAACATAAGGACCAGATATAATTGGCTTTGCTAAAGACAAAGATCTAGATAATACCTTAATCTAAGTACTGCTTTACTGTGTTAAACTATGTGAAGAAGGTCTATTTTATGGGCAGTATAAATTTTGCATGATGCACAAATGCCTAGAAAATGAAATGAAAACTTAATAGCAATCACTTAGACATTGTAGTGAATCATAAATCAAATATAAAACATTAATAGAATAATATGTAGGTAAGTTTTTTTTTGTCCCAGTAATGTAGTCTATTCTAAATGAATGCACAGTCTTAGTGAACAGACGTCGCAGAATGAATATTGACTAAATTCATTATGCATGTTACAGCCAATACAGATTTTATAAACAGAAGAGACAGAGGGACATTTGCAAACAGATGGCCAAAATAATAAAAAAAATATTGATGCTTTTCTAGTAGACTAGAATGTCAGGAGGTAGGTTTGGAAGAAACAAGAAAAGTAACAATTAGAATGTCTGACATCCTATGAGGAAGCCTTATGATCTGGTTCGATCCTCGGCTGGGGTGCCTTCTGTGTGGAGTCTGCATGTCTTCCCTGTGGTTGAGTGGGTTTCCTCCGGGTGCTCCGGTTTCCTCTCACATCCCAAAGACATGCTGTAGGTGGATTGGACACTCTAAATTGGCCCTAGGTGTGAGTGTGTGCATGTGTGTGCCTTCTGTGCAAGGTTGGGCATCGGGCTGGCAACTCGACACTGTAAAACTCCACTGCCAATCATGAGCAGACAGGTGATCTGCTGTGGTGACCCCTAACCAGGAAAAGCCGAAAGAAGAAGTATGCTTAGCTGTTTGAGTAAAGAACTTTTGTCTGAAGTAATAGGTTAATTACCTAATCTAATATTATGGTAAAAAGTCTGTGTCTGGGGGGGAGTGAAAGATGTAAAGGGTAACGTATTAACTGAAAGAAGAAAAAAAATTGTGACAGGATCAAATACATTATTAGAGAACCACAGGTAATTTCTAGTTGCCTAAGTTAGCCCATTGTTCAATAAGGTAGGGTTCGAAGTACAGATCCACTGAGGTAACCAGACTAAAGGCAAAAAGGACTGAATCAACTTGATGATTCATGTAATTAGATAGTAAACATAAACGTAAAGAACTTTCAGACCACCATTTGAGTATAATAAAAAAGGAAACATCATATTTATGGTACTTGTATCTAATGATTCAGTCTTTTCTTGCATTTCTCACAGCCAAAACAAAAAGAGAAAAAGCATGCATTCAAATATGATCTTCACCATCACATCCTCCACTGAGGGGAGGGCTTAACTCCTATATATTTATATATATATATATATATATATATATATATATATATATATATATGTGTGTGTGTGTGTGTGTGTGTGTGTGTGTGTGTAGATACATACATACTTTTCCATGTTTGCAAAACAGAGACAAAGTGTAATGTTAATTCCGCAAATCAAATATTTTTAATAAAAAATCCAATATTGTATTTAATGATTTAGTCCACTGATTCAATGAACTATATTTCTATGACTTGTATGGATCCCCACATTTTTTCAGTCCCCATAAATAGAATTAAAAACATAGATCTTTGATCTTAACCAGATGGTCATCATAAGAATGGAAACTTTGAAGAGAAAGAAAAACATAATTATTTTGTCTTTAAATTTCTTTCTTAATGTCTTTCCATGATTAAAAAAGAGTATTCTTATTCATAAGATACATATCACCAGAGAAGATAGTACCAAGATATTTGAAACTAGAAGCAATTTTAATAGGATCTATATCTCACAGACTGATATAGGGTTTGATATTATTAAATGTAAAATGTAATTTGTCTGAATTAAATTATTATTTGAGACTGGGAATTTTTGCACAATCAATACAGACAAAAAATGTCAGTCTTCAGACATATAGTAAATGATGAAGTCATTGGCAAATACAGGAATTTTCAAGGAAAATGGTTTAGCATAACTAAGACTAACTTTATTAAGAAGCAGTTTAATGACAGACTTCATATACGTATTTATTTATATTTGTTTACCGGGGTGCTGCACTAAAAATATTGACCAATTTCAAGCTCAACACAGGAGAAATACAAAGCCCACGGTGGTGGTGCTGCTGCGGTAGCGTTGTCGCCTCACAGTAAGATGCTGTCCGGTTCGATTCTCAGCTAGAGCGTCTTCTGTGTGGAGATATGCGTGAATGGGTGTACCTTCGCTGAAGGTTGTGCGTCAGGCCTAGCAAGATGGTACGTAAAAAAATCAACTGCCAATCATTAGCGGACTGGAGTTCCGCTGTGGCAACCCCTAACCGGGAAAAGCCGAAAGACACAAACAGGAGAAATACAAAACATTTCACAAGCAAAAAATTCAAAAATATAAGCAATAACAGAAAAGTTCAGACTAATTCATAAAAAAGCAGTATATATACATTCCAGTTAACAAGCGCAATGCAATGTACAATCAGGCAGAGTATGATGTACAATATATATATTAGTTGTTATCTTCAGTGGATCTTGAGTGAGGAGAAGATACTGGGAAATGAGACTGGTAAGGTAATGATATGCCATATGTTAAAGCAGGAGCAAGCTGGCTTAGATGAAGAAGTGCTTTCTGAGTTGCATTCTGGGTTTGGAATAAGTGTTTTCCCTAAATGTAGGTAGATGGGGAGAGCTTGCTAAGAGTAGATGCCTGAGAGTGTAAAGCATGTGCAGTGCTGTAGAGCTAGGCTCTAGGGGTAATGAGAGCTGGTGTGACAGAGCACGTGCAGTGCTGTAGAGCTAGGCTCTAGGGGTAATGAGAGCTGGTGTGACAGAGCACGTGCAGTGCTGTAGAGCTAGGCTCTAGGGGTAATGAGTGCTGGTGTGATAGAGCACGTGCAGTGCTGTAGAGTTAGGCTCTAGGGGTAATGAGAGCTGGTGTGACAGAGCATGTGCAGTGCTGTAGAGCTAGGCTCTAGGGGTAATGAGAGCTGGAGTGACAGAGCACGTGCAGTGCTGTAGAGCTAGACTCTAGGGGTAATGAGAGCTGGTGTGACAGAGCACATGCAGTGCTGTAATGCTAGGCTCTAGGGGTAATGAGAGCTGCTGTGGCTTGTGAGTCGTGTCTCAGGTTGTATGAGGAGGTTTTTGTGAAGTCTAGCTGCAAGGGGAGTAAATGTGTGCAGCTGGAGTAGTTTGTAGAGTTGGGATCCTAAAAGACTGAATCTATGCTTTATTGCTAGCCATTCAGTTTTTTTTTTCTGGGGGATAAAGTGAAACTTATAAAAAGGTGAGTTTGTAATGAGGAAGCAGAAGCCCATACCTCTGAAGTCTGGATAAATAATAGAATTCAGAACACTAACTTGTTTAAGTAAAGGACTTTGGTCTGATGTAATAAGTTGATTACCCGATGCAATATTTAGAATAAAAGTGTGAGTATGTGTGTGGGGGGTGGCGCAAAGGGTAATATCTTACCCGAGTCAAGAAAGAAAATAATGAGAGGATAAAATGCATCATTAGAAAACCACAAGGAGTTTCTAGCTGCCTAAGCAAGCTCTTGGTAAGAGGGGAGGGTACCAAGCATAGACCCATTGAGGTAAACCAGACTACAGATGAGAAGTAGAATTATCAACCAGCTTGGTGATTCTTTTAACTTATTTATTTATTTATTATTTATTTTATTTTACATTTGTTAACCGGGCTGGTCTAGCTGGATACATATCCGTTTTCAGTAGAGGCCCGAGGAGAAAAGCTCCAATACACAATAGAAGTACATAATTAAATTGCAGGATTCAAAGTATTGTTACAACAAGAGAATATAGCTTACATATGCAGGAATGAAAATTTACATAGATGTTATATAAGACAAAAGGACAGACAGGAAATTATACAAAAACATTGATTTCGTTACAGATACTGGAAAATAGACTGAAATCAGAGATTTTTCCTTATTACTAAAAGGAAAGAGAAATTTTAGAGATCTGCAATTAGGGAAATGGGCTAGGGAAGTGGAACTAGAAGTTATGAGATATGTAGTTAGTCAGGTTCACGACATGGGCATGTCCATTGTGTGGAGAGATATTCTTTAAGGTTATGGGGCATTCGAAAACATTTATGGAACTATAAAATGTAGGCTATTGGTCAAGTGAAAGGAATCTCAATCCACTGAAGCAGAAACAGTAAGAAAAAAAGACATAATGCAGCTACCATCAAAACTGCAATCCAGCTGAAAACTTTGAACATAACCATTGAAAACATAATGTAATCACAACAAAGCTGAACAGAATACTCCTATGTTACACTACACTTCGCAGAAGTCTAAACAGTACTGTCTTATAAGATTAACCAGTGCTTTGTAGAGTAAACATAAGCAAAACACAAATGGAACACCATTGTTAACTTACATCTACCAAACAATTCAGCATTTTTTTTGCATTTCTGATAACTGAAACTATAACGCAAAAGTATGCATTCATATAGGAATTCAGTCCCCACATCCTCTAACACGGTGACTTTACACCCTGCACACACACACACACACACACACACACACACACACACACACACACACACACACACACACACACACACACGCTAAAGTTTCAAAACTTTGAACTTCAAACACCTGAGACTAGAAGACCAAAGTTTGAAACTTCAAACGTTTTGAATAGAGATTGCTGTACAGCACGGAATGGAAGATTTACCATTTTCCTCACTGTAGTGTGATCTTGGAGTTGGTATATTTATTTAGCAGGGGGCTTGCCCCCCTGCAAAAATGTAAACATCTTTTTTGTTTTTATTTTTTTTTTATTTCATTTTCGAAGTTTCAAAACTTTGATCTTCTGGTGTCAGCTGTTTGAAGTTCAAAGTTTTGAAACTTTGAGCTTTAGAAATAGATCCATTTATATATATATATATATATATATATATATATATATATATATATATATATATGGTTTACTATTAAAAATGTGGATCAGCACTTATGCAAAACTGGGAAGGTCAAATGCGTGTTTCCCAGTTGCTGTAATGCCGATCTGGAAATGTTCAAATCCACAGTAGTGAATGCTAGTGTGCATTCGTTAATGTGTGATCGCTGTTCTGATACCAGATCGCACTATAGTGGGGAATGGGAAATTTACCCTATTCTCCACTGTAGTGTGGTCTCAGAGTTGTAATATATAATTTTCAAGGGGTGCAGGGGGGCTTGCTTCCCTGCAAAACAGTAAAAACTAGTGTTGTATAATTAAAAGTTTTAGGAGACATTAAACAAAATAGCTTAGGTGTCTGACATCACTTCCTGGTATTTTGTTTAACATTTGATGTGGGCATCGGAGAAATTAATAAAATATTCAATGAATTAGTCCACTAATTCAATGAGGTATATTTCTTGACTTGTATGGATCGCAAAGTTTTTGTAGCTCTCCATGAATATTATTAAAAAATGACATCTTCGCCAGCTGGTCCTAACTGTAAGAACGGTAACTTTGAAAAGAAAAGAAAAGCATACTTACCTTCATCTTTAAATGTCTTAATGTCTTTCTAGGACATCCTGAGAGAAGATAGGGCCTAGATATTTTAAACTACAAATAATTTTAATAGGAGCTACTCCTAGCCAAGTAATTTGTGTTGTTATTATTCACATGAAATGTAACGATTTATCCAAATTATGTCATTGTTTGAGACTATATGAAATGTATGCACCATCAATACATAGGTTCATAGGTTCATACTAGGCTATCTGCCCTAGGGCATTTATAAGCCTAGCCAGAGTTGTGTGGCTTTCACCACCCCTTAGGTTGAAGAATACTATACCCATTAGTTTGCCGTGCCTCTGTCCAGCAGTGATACAGAGATGATCCCCGGGGTAAACCTACGATCTCCCATCCACTGGTCAAGATTCCTCTTGAACAGAGCCAGCGAGGTGCTCTGTCTCACATGGACTGGGATTCTGTTCCACAGCATAGGGAGTCTCTGGGTGATGAATCTGTCCCTCCAGCACATCCTATTTATATCCGTGTTGAGGTTTAAGTCTCTTGCTCTTGTGGCTCTGGTGGATTTGGAATTTTTGAGGTGGAGCATGTCCATTAATTCCGGGTTGGACATGGCCTTGTATGTCGGGCACAGGTCACCTCTGAGCAGACGGTATGCGACTGAATAGAGCTGGAGTTTCTTCAGTCGGGCAGCATATGGCATATTTTTGAGCCCCTTTATCCTTTTGGTGAGGAACTTTTGGGGTCTTTCCAATTGCTGCAGGTGTCGGGTAAGATACATTCCGAATGGGGCATTGTACTCAATCATTGGTCTGATAAGTGAAGAGTACAGGGGAACAATGACCTCCCTTGATCTGGATGTGAATCCCTTCATAATCAGGTGGGCAATGTAGAAGGTCCTCCTAACCACTTTGGCAATGTGAATGTCAAAAGAAAGGTTACTGTCAACTTGGGTCCCCAGGTCCCTGATAACCTCTTATGTGCTTAATGGATTGCCACCTATGTGGTAACTTGGGGTTACCTTGTTTTTACCAAAGGGTATGACAATACATTTTTTGGCGTTTAGCTTAAGGCCATGGCTCTGGCACCAGTTATCCGTTTCTATGAGACCTCTCTGAAGGATACCTGTGTCTGATGGATTTTCAACTACGGTGCCCAGTTTGCAGTCATCTGCAAACTTTGTCAGACACAATCCTCCTATGTTTGCCTGCACTTCTGAAAAGTAGATGCCGAACAAGAGGGGGCCCAGGACTGAGCCCTGTGGGACACCGCTTGTGACCGGCTTGGAGTCGGACATAGCACCAGCAACTCTAACCCTGTGGGTTCTGTCCTTGAGCCAGTTTGCAACCCATCTTGTGACATATGGTTTTACATTTAAGCTGATTAGCTTTTCTATGATACCCGAGTGGGGTATTGTGTCGAAAGCTTTTGCAAGGTCAAGGTAGGCTGTGTGAACTGCCTTACCCTCATCAATGGCCTTGGTGACTGTTTCAAAAAAGTTGACCAAGTTCAAGAGGCATGATCTGCCCTTGACAAAGCCGAATTGGGTAGGATCCAATGTCTGTAGGTCCCCTATGTCTTTATTTATGAGTTCCATTATGATCCTCTCCATAGCTTTGCAGACCAGGCTTGTTAAGCTTATGGGGTGGTAATTACCAGGGTCCGTAGAAGCACCGCCTTTGTGGAGTGGGACCACAGTTGCCTTACGCCACTCTTTGGGTACGTATCCTGTGGTAAGGCTAAGATTAAACAGCAGCCTTATGTGTGGGTTTAGTTCCTCATTGAGTTCATGTAGCACACAGCCGGGGACACCATCCGGTCCCATTGATGCTGTGTTTTTAGCTTTAGAGAGAGCAGCTTTCACCTGGGCATTTGAGATGATTGGGAGGCTACACTCTGCTGGGATAGATATTTCTCCTTTTGGGGGGGGAGGGAGAAATTTTCACTGAACCTGTCTGCCAGTATGTTTGCAATGTCTGTGGGTTCAGTGATTTTTGTATCATTTTGGACTAATTCTGAGCATATCTGGGAGTTTCCACCCAGATTTCTAACATAGCTAAATAAGGCCTTATGATTGTCTTTTGAGTCCTTGGCGATTTTTCTCTCAAAGTTGGCCTTGGATGATTTTGTGAGTGATCGTAGTTTTTTACTAGTATTGATCAGAGATGTCTTCCCTTTTAGGGATTTTGCTCTATCTTGTAGTAGCTTTCTCCTCTTGTTGTAAAGTTTGTTTATGGCTGGGGTCCACCAGATCGAGCGCTTGCCTTTGGTGGAAAGGGTCTTGATTTTATTTGGGATTGCTTGATCCATGCAATCATGGAGGTGCTCGTAGAAAGCATTTGTAAGGGATTCAGCAGCGTGGGTTGTGGTTTCCAATGGCTCAGGGGCCTTGAAGGATACCACACCAGTCTTAAGAAGTGTGAAGTTGGCTTTTGAGAAGTTCTTCACCGTTGTCTTTTTTGTTGGGGGTGGGGGCGGGATGTGGATCTCCAGTGAGATTAGTTTATGGTCTGATCTCACCAATGAGGGATATACTTCCGGTGTGGAGCATTTTGTCCCCATGTTTGTGATGATCAGGTCTAGTATATTTTCACCTCTTGTGGGAATGGTGACAAGTTTTTCCATAGCATTTGAGTTTATGAACTTCAGGAACCTTTGGGCTAGGGTATTGGGGCTTGAGTAATGTTCCCAGTCTATGTTTGGGTAGTTGAAGTCACCCAATATGATGGTGTTTGGAGAGACATTTATACTCTCCAGTGTCTTCAGGAAGGCTGTGTGGGGTTCCTGAGTTTGAGAGGGTGGCCTGTAACATGCTACAAACTGTAGAGCAGTTTTGCCTATGGTTAATTGCACCTGAATGGTCTCTGATGCTTCGTGAGTTGCCACCAGCCTGGAGGTGTGGGTATCCTTGATGAATATGGATACACCCCCTCCTTTTGTGGTATGGTCTGGGTTTTGGGGCCGGAACGCATGATATGAGATAAAACCTGATAGTGCCGGGGTGCTCTCAGGAGCCTTGAACCAGGTTTCAGTCACAGCACAGACATCGATGTTCTCCATACTGAGGAGGGCTTCGAGGGCGTGCATCTTGAGATTTAGACTTCTGGCATTGAGCAGCATTACCCTTAGTTTTTTTCCATTATTGTTTTCTAGGGCAGTGGGTTTAGAATTTGAGCCTTGTCTAAAAAAGGCACTATGGGGGTGGCAAGAGCCTTTGCCAATATCCGGAAACCCAGGGGTGACAGGTGCAAGCTGTCCCTTGTGAAGCAGCGTGGCTTGTCAAGAATGTCATTCCAGGCAGACAGACATTGGATCCCCTTAGAATGACACCAGAAATTAAGCCAATTATTAAAACTGATCATTTTGTCTCTGTATTGTGGCATCATTCTTGGTGAAGGTAGGATACTGCTCAGGGTCAGGGTCATACCAGCCTGGGCTACATAATCTGAGAGCTCCTTTATGTCTCTTTTCATGTAGTCCAAGGAGGTACGTCTCAGGTCATTCACACCGGCATGGACAATGACTGAGTCATACTTGTACTTGCTGTGGAGTGACCCGAGTGCTTGTGTTATGTGGCGGATTCTAGCGCCCGACAGGCAGCTTACTGTGACCCTCTCCTTGTTCAGTCTGGTGAGTGGGACGTCAGTGTGTCTGACTATGGAGTCACCTATGACAAGTGTGTCTGGCATTGTGTTTGGCCTTAAGGGCTGTGACTGATTTGCACACTGACTTTGTGATCTATGTGTTGCTTGTGTTATGTCATGAGGTGGCAGTTGTTTTGGTGTCTGCTTTGGAGGCCTCTGCTGTTTTGGTAGATTTTTGATCAGTGCCTCCGAGTATGTCTTTGTGTGTTTATGTGTTTGATTTGTAGTTGTGATAGTTCTATGTGAGACTGGGTTTATGGTGTGTGTGGTTACCTTCTCCTCCCGTCTGGTTTTGCCAGTCCTGAGTTGAGAGAGCCCAGCCTCCAGTTTGGCTATATAGTTGCATCTCTCACATGTATTTGTGTTTTGTGGGAGGAGGAGAGGGTTGTCTGTGTACATGAGGCAATTGTAACATTGCCTCAATATTCCCAGATTCACCAGCTGAGCAGGAGAGGACGCTAGCAACTGACCCTTTGACATGCTAGAAGAAATGAAAAAGTTTGCTGTGTAACTGAGTCAGAAATGACCTATAGGGAAGTGGGTACTCAAGGGGGTTTTAAGCTAGTGAAGTACTTTGTATAATATAGAAGTGCTTTACCTTACTAAAAAATACTTTAGGAACAAGTGCTGAGCTTTACAGATAGAGAATAGACTGTTTAGATTACAAGTAGAGCAGTTCTAAGAGAAAAAATGAAGAGCAGACTTTACAGAGCCAGAAATAGTTTAACCTTGTTTAACCGGCGCTGCCCGATGGTGCTCTAGTGGCAACTCTGCGCTAAATGCAGAAAATGCAATAAGTCAGTAGTACAGGCTAGCACACTTTAGTGGGCAGCCAAACAATTAAATTAAACAGCAAACAAACACTTTTCGACTTGAATTAGACTTATTTCGACTGAAATGTACTTTTAAGTGCAGATATTAAAAAATGCAGTAAATAACTATGAAAACAGTTAAAGCTTGCTCTAGGTAAGCAGTAGAAGGTAAAACAAATATAAAAAACAGCAGGATACTTAATCAGGAAAGCAGTCGCTTTTTTTCAGTTCTCTGTAGCCAGGAAGACTCAACAGGACCACGTGGAGCTGTGTCTGAGCAATATGGCTTCAAAAAAATGCCAGAGGCAGATTTTAACCAGGGAACTTCAAAAGAGCTAGAAAGATTAAAGAAACATTAGTATTTGGATACCGTATAAATACCACTTTTCACACATACAGTAAGCAATGAAGTCACTGGCAAATATAGTAATCTTCAGGGAAGTAGTTTAGTATGTCTAAGAATAACTTTATTAAGAAGATGTTTGAAGTTAAGCATCATATAAATATTAAAACTAAAAATACAGTAAGAGTCCCTGATTACTTCCAGTTTTTATATAATTTGGTTTAGAAGAAAGTTTATTTTTATTTATAATCAATCACGTGTACCCTATTGTAGCGTCCTTTGAAGCTCAGTACTTGTAATGAAATGGATAACAGGGTCTATGAGAACCAAGAACTGCTCCAAGTTGCTTACATACTGCCTTTTCAATTACATTTATAATGAAAATGATGTTAGAGAAAGGGTAGTAACTCTCAAGAATATTTGGGTGAAATATAATATTTACAATGATAGACTTAATAAAATCCTGCTTTAGAAGATATGGGAAAATAATCATCCTCAAAGATGAGGAGACAGTTCTGAGGATAAAAATATCCAGAACTTCCAGACAAGGCACAGCATTCATGCACTGCCAGGGTTAGGCTTGCAACTATGGAGATGCAGACTTAGAAGTATGTACATGAACTCAGTGAGGTTACAGTCATAAGACTCATCCCAGTCGGGGCCTGGAAAATCCCTGTCATAGGCAAAAGCAAACCCACCATGCATATCCCACTTAATGAAGTTCACCTTGCCTGTAAGGAATTGAGCATCCAGGTAGAAGCCATATGAAGCTCGATCTTGTAGCCCAGGCAGGTATGACCCTAGCCCTGAGTAGCATCCTGCCATCACCCAGAATGATACCACAGTACAAGGACAAAATGATTGACTTCAACAACTGGCTAAGCTTCTGGTGTCATTCTAAGGGGATCTAACCTCCTCTTACCTGATACTTTTTTCATCACTGGTGCTCTCTGGCTTCTATCTTACCCCTTCTATTTAGCTACATTCGTATCCCACCTACCTTACCTGTTTAGCTGATTGTCTCCTTTCTTATCTCTCCTGATACATTTTTCATCACTGGTGCTCTCTGGCTTCTATCTTACCCCTTCTATTTAGCTACATTCGTATCCCACCTACCTTACCTGTTTAGCTGATTGTCTCCTTTCTTATCTCTCCTTCAGTGGATGTTACCCGCTCTGTTCGCCCTGCGGGCTCAATCCGCTCCCTACCCTACCCCCAATTCCCACACACCCCTAGGGGTCCTAACCTTATAGCTCTCTAGACACTCCCCTTTTTCCCCACTATCCTATCATTCTCTTTCCCGCTCAACTGTGAGCCCTCCCCTCTACACACCCCTCCCCTCCTCTCACTTCCTCTTTATCTACTTACCCCTCCATCCTTTTTACTAGCATCCCTCCACCTCTACTGGTACTACTTTCTTCTATCCCACTTCTCTTTCTACCTATCCCACCCCCTTTTTAAACCTTTAATAGTCATTGTTCCCCTCCTACTATCTCCTACCTACATATTGTACCTTTCCACTACAATCTACTTCTACTTTGACTCTCTCTTAAAAAATGGCTCCCTACCGACCTACCCTGCCTGTACTCTCAGTTATTCCCCTATCATCCTATTCTCTCATGCATCTTCTGACCTACTTGGAAAACCCACTTAATATCCAATCAAACTATAAACAGAGACATACATCCTCTATCTACATTTCTCTCACCTCTTTCTTAAATTCTAAATCCTCCCCTAGCTACCTTCTACCTAGATTCCACAGACTCTCTCACCTCAACTATACCTTACCCTCAGATAAAAAAATGAAACTTCTAACCCTTGTAAAGAGTAACCTCTTAACCAAACCACCCAATACTACCTTACAAGACGGTGACATCCACCCCAACCCTGGCCCAGTATACCCTTCCTCTTTAGTATCTAGCCCTAGCCTTAATAATACCTTCCTCATAGGGCATCTTAACATTCGAAGTATAAACAACAAAGTTCCCTATCTTCATGCCCTTCTTGACACATACTCTTTTGTCATTCTCTGCCTCACAGAAACCTGGCTAAAGCCAGTCACAAAAGATAGTGAGATCTTACCCCAAGGTTATAACATAGTAAGACTTGTCCATTCAAAACAGAAAGGTGGTGGAGTAGCAATTCTATTTAAAGATCAGCTTAATATCTCCACCCTCCCAGCCTGTCCAACCCAAGATAGCAAAGTAGAAGCCATCATTACTAAATTCCAGTTAAATGCCAAAAAATCTCTATACATCATCTGCATATATATGCCTCCAGGTAACAACATACCTATCGTTGAAGACTTTCTCAGTTGGGTTTCTACCACTTACCCCAAAGAAACTATTATTCTAGGAGACTTTAACATAGACTGGAATACTATTCATGCTGACAATCCCTCCTCTCACATTAACCTAAATGGCTTCACCCAATCCATTACCTCTACTACAAGATTTAACAAACCCAGCAAGAAAGAAAGTATCTTAGACTGGATACTCATAAACAAAGTCAACATTACATATAAAGTAGGAACCATGCCAGATGATATTAGTGACCACTGTTTAACTTATATTACAAGAGAAAAAACTGATTGTTTAAACCTCCCCAATATAAGAAAAATATGCTCTACCAAACACTTCAAAACAGACCTATTTCAAGCCGAACTTAACGCATGTAACTGGAATCCCTTAAAGCCACTTCCTATTGAAGACGCAGTATTATTCTTTAATTCTACCTTCCTATCCATTCTTGATAAACACGCTCCAGAACGTAACATCAGAATGAAGTCTAATACAGCCCCATGGCTCTCTAACAAAACTAAAAAACTAATCCACTCTAGAAATAAAGTTTGGACTACATGGAGATGCCATAGATACAGCTCTGATTTTCTTCACTTCCGCCAGCTCAGAAATTTGACCAAAAAAGCAATAATTGCAGACAAAAGAAAATTCTACTGTGAACTTCAAGAAACTCATTCAAATAATGCAAAACAATTCTGGTCATCTGTAAATAGACTCCTTTCCCCAAGAACTACCAAAACTCCTGCCCCACTCAATGCTGACCCAGACACCTATTACCTAACAGCTAATGCCTTTAACTCCTTCTTTTCAGAAACTATTCAATCTCTTGCTACACAACTGAACACCGACAACTTCTATCCTCCTAGTAACCTAGTAGACACTACCTACAACTTCTCTCTCAACCTATCTCAACCTCTTTCATCTACAGACTTATTTACAAACTAAAACCATGTACCCCCTCGGCTGATAAAGTCCCTTCTCTTTATCTCCAAAAGGCAGCTAAAGTAATTGCTTACCCTATATCCATACTAATAAATAGGACAATCCAAGAGGGAATCATCCCTGATATCTAGAAAGTCTCACATATCATCCCACTACACAAAGGTGGCAACTCTCTTGAATTCTCTAACTTCAGACCAATTGCTCTTCTCTCACCCCTAGCAAAAATGATGGAGAAATGTATTCACCAGCAACTTGTACAGTATCTTTCTTCACATAACATTATAGCAAATTGCCAACATGGCTTCAGACCACACCATATTACCACCACTGCCCTCCTCTCCTTTGTGGATACTATCAACAGGAATCGCAACAATAACCTTCTCTCTTCTGCTCTTTTTATTGATCTATCCAAAGCTTTCAACATGGTTAACCATCCTTCTTTAATCAATATCCTACTATCCCTCTCATTTGATAACCTAGCTATTAAATGGTTTACTTCATATCTGAGCAACAGGCAACAAGCTGTTCTATGGGATAACCATATTTCTTCATTATTGCCAATTTCTATTGGAGTCCCTCAGGGCTCTATTCTTGGTCCGCTTCTCTTCTCCCTCTTCATTAATGATCTTCATTCAGTAATCCCTCAAGCTACCTGTATTCAATACGCAGACGACTCCACCATTATTTGTTCAGCATCTTTTCCTATAGAACTAAACTCACTGACTCAAAATATCTTCAATACAGTAGAAACATGGTTTACTAGACGGTACCTCCTTCTAAATGCCAAAAAAACTAAACTTCTCCTCTTCACCCCTACCTCTCGGACCCCCCCTTTAAACTTCACTATCACTTCAAACAATGCCACTGTCATCTCTCCCGACACAACAACTAAACTTTTAGGAATAACCATTGACAATAATCTCACTTTTGATCAACACATCAACAATCCCATTAAATCAGTCAACAGAAACATAGGATCTTTATACCGTATTAAACTATTTCTAACCCCTTCTACTAGAGCTAAAATTGCCCTCACCCATCTCATATCTACTCTCTTTTATGCCTCTCCTATTTTCACCAACCTTAAGAAAGCTAATCTTAGCAAACTAGCTACTTGCTATAACAGCATTGCCCACTTTGCCACTGGAAATCCCTATAGAACCCATCATTGTCTTAATTTGAAACTTTTAGGCTGGCTAGAACTACAAAATTATTTTATAATCTCACAACTCACTATTGCCCACAAAATACTGTACCAACCTGACAATACCCCTATACTCTCACAACTTTTAATCCCTTACAATAATCTTAACTCCCTACATTCCTCTTGTAAACTCTTGACCAGATCAATAAAGTCTAACAACTACGCTGGTGACTCCTTATTCACTAATACTATTGGAAGAAGATGGAATCTGTTACCTAGTGATATAACACTGATTACATCTTTTCCTCTTTTCAAACAGAAACTCAAGATATACTTCCAAAATCATTGGCTCTGTTCCTGCAGTACACCAGACTGACATTCTTCCCTACCCTTTTACTTTACCTCCACTTTTTCCACTCCTCTTACTTTCAACTTGCCATTCCTTAACTTACCCTGTCTCTTGTACTCTATCTTAATCATTTTCTATTGACATTATTTTTCTACAGCCTTTATCCTATAATTATAATGCTCCGTAACTGACTATGTATTTTTCTTTGCCTACTGTAGTTTTTATGTAACCTGTCCGTTTTGGACATTTTTCTATTTTAGTCATTTGTTACAAAGAGGTTTACTTTGTTCTATTGTGCTTTTATATTTTCTGTGTGTGGAGCTTTTCTCCCCGGGCCTCTGCTGAAAATGGACATATATCCAGCTAGACTAGCCCGGTCAACAAATGTAAAATAAAATAAATGTAAAATAAAAATAAAAATAAATAATCTAGTATCTGTCTGCTTGGCATGACATAATCAACAAACCATGATGCTTTGCCAGAGATGGCCTGCACCTGTCACACTTGGGATTCCAGATACTGGCTAAGGCTTTTGCCACCCCTATAGTGCCTTTTTTAGGCAAGATTCAAATGACAAATTCACCACCATAACAGGTACAAGCAAGCAAAATCTGAGGGTAATGCTACTTAATGCTAGAAGTCAAAATGCACTCACTCAAGGCACTCCTTAAAATGGAGAACATTGACATCTGTGCAGTGACTGAGACCTGGTTCAAGGCTCCAGAGAGCACCCCTGCATTACCAGGCTATAATTCATACCACACCTTTTAGGCACCTGACCTGGACCAAAGCACTAAGGGTGGAAACGTGTCCATATTCATTAAGGATATCCACAACTCCAGGCTAGTTGCTCAGCATAATGCATCCGAGATTATCCAAGTGCAACTAACTCTGGGCAAGACCACAATCCAAATTGTAGCTTGTTACAGATCCCTCACCATGCCCCAGGATTCCCACTTCTCATTTCTTGATACCCTAAAAAATATTAGGGTACAACCTAACACCCTAATAATGGACAATTTCAACTACCTGAACATTAACTGGGAAAACTAATCATGTACCAACTCTTGTGCTCAATGTTTTCTGGAATTCATAAATTCCAACGCCTTGGATCAACTTATCCACACCCCAACCAGGAGCAGCAATATTCTAGACCTGGTCATTATCAACATGGGCAACCGGTGTTCCACACCAGAGGTCAATTCCTTGTTGGTCAGATCTGACCACAAGCAAATCACCCTAGACATCCACATCCCACCCCCACCCCCCATTAGGGAAACCATCATAAAAAATTTCTCCAAAGCCAACTTCAAGCTTAAGACAGAAGTGGCAAACTTCACGACACCCATGCTGACGGACAATAGAGGTACGACTGCTGAATCCTATACAACTGCACTTTAGAAGCACTTACATGAGTGCATGGATCGTGCAAACCCTAACAGAACCAAGATGCTATCCTCCAAAAAAAGGAAGCCAATCTGCTGGCCCCCTGCCATAAACAAACTCTACAACAGAAGAAAGAAACTGTTGCAAAAAATAGTAAAATCCCATGATTGGAGGAACTCCGTGGTCAGCTTCAGTAAGAAGCTGAAATCCCTCATAAAATCCTCCAAAGCTAGTTATGAAAACAAAATCACCACTGATTCTAAAAACAACCACAAAGCATTCTATAGCTATGTCAAGAATCTCAATGGCAACACTCAGATCTTCTCTGAGTTACAGCACAATGGCACTAAATATACAGAACCAACTGATATTGCCAACATACTGGCAGATAGGTTCAGTGCTAACTTTACCCCTCTCTCATCCCCTAAAGGGCCCATCTCTACACCGGAAGAATGCAAAGTTCCTGTAATCATGGCTGCACAGGTAAAAAAAAACACTCTCAAAAGCCAAGAACACAGCATCCATGGGACCTGACAACATCCCAGGCTGTGTTCTACATGAACTACAGAACGAACTGGCACCCCACCCAAGTACCATGTTCAATCATAGCCTCACCTCAGGCATTGTGCCCACTGAATGGCACACAGCAGTGGTTATCCCACTCAACAAAAGGGGAGCCACCACAGACCCTGGAAACTACTGCTCCATTAGCCTGATGAGCCTGGTCTGCAAGGCTATGGAACGTATCATCATGGAACTTATAATCAATGACACTGGTAATCTCGAAACTCTGGGCCCTACCCAGTTCGGGTTTGTAAAAGGCAGATCATGCCTCCTAAACCTGATAGACTTCTTTGATGCGGTCAACAAAGCCGTAGATGAGGGTAAGGTGGTTCGTACAGCATATCTAGATCTCACTAAGGTTTCAACACCATCCCCCACTCCAGAATTATAGATAAACTCACTAAACTAGGTATAAATCCTTATGTCACAAGATGGGTTGTCAACTGGCTTACTGACAGAACCCACACTGTGAAAGTAACAGACTCTAAATCCAGCTTCAGACCAGTGACAAGTGGAGTACCACAGGGTTCAGTCCTAGGTCCTCTCCTGTTTGGTATCTAGTTCTCTGAAGTACAGGCTAATATAGAAGGTCTTTGGCTAACAAAGTTCACAGATGACTGCAAACTAGGAGCCATAATCAAAACTCCTAACAATGTGGACATCCTATAAAAAGGCCTCACTGAGACAGATGCCTGGTGTCAAAGCCATGGCCTCAAGCTCAGTGCCAAAAAGTGCATTGTCATTCTTTTTGGTAAAAACTCTGTACCCATGAACTACCACATAGGTGGTAGTCTACTTAACACTGAAAGTGTGATAAGAGACCTTGGAACACAGGTGGACAGTAGTCTCTCCTTTGATAATCACATTGTCACAGTAGTCAGGAAATCCTTCTACATGGCACACCTCATCACAAAAGGTCTCTCATCCAGGAAAAAAAGAGGTCAGTGTTCCCCTCTACTCATCATTTATTAGACCCATTATAGAGTACAACACCCCTTTTGGTATGTACCTCACAAGACATCTACAACTGGAAAGGCCGCAGAAATACCTCACACAAAGAATTACTGGCCTCAAACACATGCCCTATGCAGACCGTCTCAAAAAACTCCAGCTTTACTCTGTCGCATATCGCCTACTCAGAGGCGATCTCTGCCTAACATACAAAGCTATGTCAAACCCAGAGCTGTTGGACATGCTCCACTGAAAGAAATCCCAATCCCTCTGAGCTACATGCTCTAGGGACCTAAACCTTGTCACTACAATAAACAAACTACCTATCTATATCAAACAAAGCTCCTCATTAGCACTCTTCAAGAAAAATCTTGATGACAGTTTGGGAGATACAAAATTCACCCCAGGGATCACTTCTGTGGCTCTGCTTGACAGGGACACAGGAAAATTATTTTCTTGGGTGGCAAAAGCCAGGGTACCATTTGACTAGGCTTATATAGGCCCTAGGGTCAATAGCCTAGTACCTACCTATGAACCTAAGTAAAGGCCTTTTCAGTGATCGAGTCAGTCAGGCTAGACTTCACAGCCAATCATCAGACAGAAAAGCATAGCTCATAATTCTTTTCACAGGGCAGATCTTATAAAACCAGTAGGATAACGTCTTATGGAAGATATCCATGTGGTACATGAAGTAGTGCAGGTAGTCTCAGTTTGTCCATCAAGAGGTGACTATGCCTCCATCAATATGCCAGCCTTTAGCTTTTCAGAGCACAGTGGCTCCGGGTTCCTTACCACCATTCCAAAATTAGTATCCAAAATGATATTACTGAAGTCAGAAGAGATTTTCTGTGACAAAGATTGTGCCTGGGCCAGAAATAATTTATTTAAAGACACCATTCCATATTGTTTGTATAAACAACTACTGTTGGTCTGAGATTCAGAAAAGCAAAAGAATGTGCAAAACCTTGAACAGTGGAGAAAACCATATGCAGAGCACAGAATATAGCATGCATATGTGGCAACTGGCATGTTATACATTGCAAAAGAAATGGTGAAGGTGTGATGCAGTGCTGATCTATAGCCAAATTAAATGGAATGTCAATGACTCAGTAGGCAGCACATTTATCACTGATGCTTGACAGAGACAGCCTTATGTGAAATGAAACTCCAGGAAAAGGGTTTTGTGGAAATCCCATTCTCCACCACTCACCGCACTGCTTTCTTATTTGCCACCCCATCATTTCCCCCCATTCTTGCCTCCTGTACTGTCCAGTTTACTTTGCTTTTTTATATTTCAGCTTTTATTTCTGTATCTTTTCAAAACACCCTAACCAGCTAAGACTTCACTGTCATAATTATGAAGAAAATAAATTCATCAAGCCAGGGATCCAGGAGCCACATAGTCACCCTGAAGATGCATTTAGTTGCTTTTTTTCTAACCTTTTTCTAGAATGATGGCCTGAAAGAAAAACATGACTAACCAGAGAAAGTCAGTTGTACTGTTCAACTTTGCATTATACTGTATCATACCCCTCAACCTCTGAGAGCAAGAAATCTCGACAAAGCCATATATAAAAGTGGGACAAAGGTTCAAAAATAGGGGCAATTTTTAAATGTTGCTCTTACAAACTTAGAAAGCTGATAGAATAACAGGTTTTGCATTGGCATGAATTTTCTGAAGGGTATGCAGTCTGAAACTCAAAGGTCTGTCATTATTTTCTAACTTCAATCTTTAATGATTTGCCAGTAATTTGCCAGAAAAACACAATTTTATGAAAAACGGACCAAAAATATGAGGCAAAAATCTGGATATTCTGTGAAAATCTGTACAGTTGAGGGGTATATACTGTAGCCTTTCAACATACCCTAACAGGCCTGAATGGAAATAATGGCTAACAAGAGAAAGCCATCTATACTACTTAGCCTTGCTTTCTTCTTCATTATTTCAACATACCCTAACTGACCAAAATGGCACTATAATAACTGTTCTACAAAAAAATAAAATTAAGTTTGGGGTCTGGGTGCTGCAAGGCAACCAATTGCCATGGGGATGACTGATGTTTTATGGTGCTTTTCAGAGCTTTCTTCCAACAGTTTGATCCAGTAATGGACTAAAGAAAAATCATAACTAATCTTAACTAATAAAACTAATAAAAGGAATTCAATCATATTATGTTTTTTTTTCTATTTTACAGAAGAAATAAGTTATGCCTCAGGTATAATGTTTAAAGCTGTCAAAATAGTAGTTCTTAGTAAACTCAATGACCAATGCTTGCAAGAATGCATAAATCATTCCTGGGAAGAGTGCATGCTTCCTTATCACCCCCAACCCCCAAAAGAAGATAGTTACCTCCTATGTATTTCTCTAATGTAGCCTGAGATAAAAAGTATAGGTGGCCACTGTCATATATTTCAAGTGATTGTACATGAATATTAATTGTCTCCTTACCTCTACCCTGAAATTCAGTCACCTTCTCTCAAAACTTTGGATGTCAGACTGGGATGAAAGTGAAAGAAGTAAAAGAACATAGTAATATATTTCCACCTATTGCTTTCAGATGTATATAAACAGCATGCATCTGTAACTCTCTTACCAAAAGATATACTCCAGTATACGCCTGTTTTATTGCAAGGGAAATGAAAAATGTAATGTTCACAGTAATGTATTCCAACTTCTTGTTCCTAGGCAATAAACAACTAGTAGACAAACTGCAGTGATCTTCTGTGCATACTTCTGAAATCAGATTGTGAGGAATATTAACAGAATAATGGCCACCCTGTTCTAAGATGCAATACAAATTATAGTGACCGTCTACGTACACCTCTGAGATTTGCAAGGAATGTTAAAGAGTTAATGACCATACTGTGCCCACAACTCTCCAAAGCTATAATAATTGCTATTAAGTTGTCCAGCATTACATATGCAAAAAGTATTGCTATATTGTGATAGGCCTAATGTGTACTTCAAACAATAAAACACTATACTTTTCATCTCTAGTAGAAATATTCTCAAATGTAAAGCCCTGTATGTTTTAATGTCTTATATCTAATTATCTGAACATTGTGTTCAAAAAGAAAGGTTAGCTCTTAATAAGACAAATGACAAAAGTTTAACCAGTTTCCTTATAAGCAGTCTTCAAAAAACATATTACACTTATCCTTGCTAAACCGTAAACCTACCCTATCACCCAATAACAAATTTTAGGTATGTGAGAATTAGTAATTGTGTAATCATCCATACTATTAGTAAAGAAACTGAGTTCTGCAATTTCTTTCCTGTTTTTTGTATATTTCCTTTGTTTTGTGTCACTTTCTTCTGGTGTTTGAGATTTGTCTATGTCTAGTTTAGTTTCCAGTCCTGCTCCTTTCTAAAGTGCTTCATCTAACTGAAGCAAAACTGTCACCTTAGACTTGTTTTCATCATGGTTTAGAACTTTAACTATGTTTGGATCTGATAATGCCAACAAATAGCAGGAACATTAGGAACTCAGCAACGCAACTTATAAAATAAGCTGTTTATTGAGACAAAGCTTTCAGGCAAAAAAAACTTTCTTCAGTGTAGATAAAACAGCAGATAATGAACCCCTCTTATATAGCAAACACACAGGCAATAATTCAATTAATCAATTGAGGAACACTTCCAAAAGTTGCAGCAAATAGCATGAAAATTTCATTTTATATTATATAAAACTCATTTTATATAAAATAAAATCATATATGTCTCTTATTTAAATACATACAATGTGTCACATACATAAAAAATCATTATAAACACATTTGTTTACATTTTAAAATAGGTTTAAGTGACACCATTTGATTCAGACATGGATAAAGGGCAGCACCCACTCTTATTATCCATTTATACTCTTTCACTTCTAATTTATTGTTAACATCACCACCATGAATATCAGGAAAAATCTGATCAAGCACCCTGAATTTGAACTTATGTTTGTTTCCACATTCACTTATATGCTTGGCCAAAGAGTTGGTACTATTAGCCCTTTTCATATCAGATCTATGCTCTATAATTCTTTTTTTGAGCCTTCTCGTGGACTTACCTATATAAAAGGCCATGCATGCAATGCACTTAGCAAAATATACTATGTTGTTTGTATTGCAAGATGCAGGACAATGAAAAATAAATTCCTTACCAGTTAATGGATGTATAAAAACATGGTTTCTATCTATCATCTCACAACATGAACAGTTAAAACAAAGAATTGTACCTGAATAATTAAACTTATGTTTGTTAATGTTAATATGTGCCCTTATAGCATAGTTTTTGTTTAGGATTGGGGCAATTTCGATAAGAAAATCTTGGTATCAAATTAATAAGTGAACAGAGTTCAGGGCAAAATTTAAGAATACACCAATTATTACTTATGACTTTCCTTATCACAGTTGTGGCTCTACTATAAGTTGTAACATAATTAGTCTTAGTAACATTAGTTCCATCATGACTCCCTTTTTCATATAGGGTAGTTTTTTTGGGCCAAAACTAGGTTTTGCAGAAGTTTCTCTCAAACACAAAACATCTTTTATTTCATTATCTAATTCCACTTCATCATAACCTCTATTTAAAAATTCCTGTTTGAAACTTACAATTTGTACATAATGTTTCTCTAAGTCAGTATTTAACCTGCTGACACAAATAAATTTCCCTTTAGTAATGCCTTTAATAACATGGGGTGCATGCATACTGGTGCAATGTAAAAATTTATTTCTATGCACCATTTTCTTAAATACTGATGTGTTTAAGTCAATGCCATCATATTCTATGCAGACATCCAAGAAATAATTTTTTTTCCCAGACCACATGCTAAATTTTAAAAAAATCAGTGTACAATTCAAATATAGGCCGCAGTGCTGCAGCGGTTAGTATTGTTTCCTCACAGTAAGAGGTTCTTCGGTTCAATTCTTGGCTGGAGCGCCTTCTGTGTGGAGTCTGCATGTCCTCCCCACGGTCAAGTGATGTTTAAAGACATGCAGGTAGGTGCATGCATGAATGGGTGTGCCTTCTATGAAGGTTGGGCATCGGGCTGGCACATTGGCACCGTAAAAATCCACTGCCAGTCATTAGAGGACCGGACTTCCACTGTGGCGACCCCTAACCGGGAAAAGCCGAAAGACACAACAACAACAACCCAGTGAATACAAATGCAAGCTGATGTATTGGAGGTTATTTAGAAAGATGCATAAAAGCACCACACTATGCAAAATAGCACAGAAATTATAGCATAATGTTGCCCAGCACTATTTTTACAAGCATGAAAACCAACATAGTCCCATCATGCTGCGGACAAGGCTGTCTATTAAAACATTGTGGCTGCAATAACAGCTTTGCTTAAATGGCAGTGCTTTGTGTGGTCATACAACAAAAGGGAAAGGTCTCAAGGAGGTGGCTATTAGCATTAATATGTGCAACAAAATGCTCCATGACTGCAACACAGGCACTGAGAGCAACACAAGAAAGGTCACTACAGCAAAGTACTAGAACAGTTCACTACATAAATCTGGAAGAAAAGGTAAGATAGAAAAATCATAAATGCAGAAAAGTAAACACAGGAATGCATAGAAAGAGATGGGTGCATAAAGAATGGATGTGGGGGAGTAGGACTTTTCTGTGGGATAGGTGTCAATTTTCCATTTTAAAAGGAAGGTAGAGGTTGCAAAGAACAAGCATATGGAAGAAAGAAGTCATAGGGAAGGAAGCAATATATCCAGAGACTACTGGGTGTTGTTGAGTGGCAAGGAATGTCATGCATGGACACACATACTGATATACATATATAAGCTACAGGTGTACACATCTTGCCATGGGACTAAGAGAATAGCAATGGCTGGAAAAATTCACCATGCTTAGACATACTTGCTGCTACAGGGCGTATGAGCACATGACAGCTCAATCCTTTATGCCAAACAAATCCTACCTGGGCTACTAGTCTGGAGGTGTGCATATCCTTTATGAATATGGAGACACCACTGCCTTTGGAGCTCCAGGCCATGTTCTGGGGCTGAAAGGTGTAGAATGAGTTATAGCCTAGTAGCACAGGGGTGCTTTCTGCTGCTTTAAACCAGATCTCCGTTACAGCACAAATGTCGATGTTCTCCATTTTGAGGAGTGCTTCCAGCGAGTGCATCTTAAGGTTTCGACCAGATTGAGCACCATGACCCTCAGATTGCATTTATTTATAGCTGTCACAGTGGTAATTTGGTCTTTGGAACACCACCTAAAAAAGGTACTATAGGGATGGCAAGAGCCTTAGCCAGTACCTGGAAACCCAGGGGTGACAGATGCAGCCCATCTCTGGCAAAGCATCGAGGTCTGTCAATCATGTCATCCCAAGCAGACAGATATTGGATCCTCTTAGAATGACACGAAAAACTTAGCCAATTATTGAAGTCAATCATTTTCTGTTTGTACTGTGGCATCATTCTGGGTAATGGTAGGATGCTGCTCAGGGCTAGGGTCATACGTGCCTGGGCTACATAATCCAAGAGCTCCACCATGTCTCTTTTTATGTAGTCCAGGGAGGTGTGTTTCAGATCATTAACACCCACATGGACAATGACAGAGTCATACTTGTACTTGTTGTGGAGTGACCTGAGTGCATGCATTATTTGTCAGATTCTGGCACCTAATAGACAGCTGAATGTTACCTTCTCCTTATTCAACCTAGTGAGTCGGACATCAGTGTGCCTCACTATTGTCACCTATGATTATTGTATTTGGAAAGCTGTTTTGCCCTAGGGGCTTAGGATGAGGGGCACACTGTGTAGGTGAGCTATGTGCCTTGTGGTTTGTGCTGTGTTATGGTGGTCAAGTGCATTTCTGCCTTGGAGGTCTCTGCTGTTTAGGTAGATTTCTACTGAGAGCCTCCGTAAAGGTTGGTTTGTGTTTTTTGTGGTTTGTGTTTTTATGTGAGAGCTGTGATGGTAGGTGTTCTGGAGGGCTATGTGTTCCATGTGTTGTGGTGCAGGTGTTGACCTTCTCCTCTTGACCAGCTATCCCGGTCTTGACTGGAGAGTGCATGGCTTCCAATTCAGAGATATAAGTGCCTCTCTCAGAAGTCTGAGTGTTAGGAGGAAAGAGGAGGGGGTTGTCTGTGTACATGAGCTACACTGCCTCAGAATGCCCAAGTTTACCAAGTTAATAGACAACAGCACAGGAAACTGACCTTTAGACATGCCAGGAGGGATGGTCATCATCACTAAGTTCACTAAATTCTGAATCTATTTCCATATAGGACATTTAGTGCTGATAGCATTTATGTGTGCTACAGTAATTGCTACAAAAAGCCTAATGAAGTGCTAGGTGAATAAGCTATTTAAAGTACAAGAGAGAAGAGAAAGTTGAAAGGGATAGAAAAATATGGCCAAACAGCCAATAAACTACAATTTCAGAGCCAGAAACCACTCCTCTTGTTGTAGATAGACTACCTAGTGCTTACCACTCTCAATGATAAGCTGGAAGGCTTCCCTCGAACACAGAAATATCTGGGGAACTCATATACTTACAAAACAGTCCTGGATACAGCAAATCTGTATCTGGACTACTCTAGTAATAGGAAAGGCAGAAAACATACTTAGAACTTTTTTTTTTAATAGGGCAGTAAGTATATTTCAGAGTTACTGATGTGATACTACATGTAAAAACCAGGGCATAGGAAATTGCCAAAGACAAGTCAATGACAGAATATGGACCATAACACAGAGGCCTCTCATAGAGGTGGAGAATTCCTAGTATACCTCCCTGGGGGAGGTGAGGAAACCCTCATACCTGACGCTGGCTTGGATGTGGAAACTGGACTGATGTCAACTGGTCTTGTGCAGAGGGTACAACAAGTTTGGCAATTGCATTTTCCAATACTGTAGTACAATTACCCAAAAATGTGAATGATGTAGTCAGCAGAAAACATGCACGTCTAATCACATTCACCAGGAACATTAGAGTTGAATTTGTGACAACCTGCGTCACAAGATATATTTGCAACCATAATCTATGTAAATAATTTTACATGGTGGTGGACATGTAACACATAATAAAAGCATTGCCAGAGGTATGCTATATGTATTATTTCATATATTTCATTGGTAGAGACATCAGCACAACATAGAACATGTCTGATGTCAATAGGTTCTGTGGTAAATGATGATGAGAATATGCCCATGTAACAGTCTGACAACACAGTAGTACTGCCTAGTGATAACATTAGTGAGTACACACACACACACACACACACACACGCACACATGCACACACACACACACACACACACACACACACACACACACACATACACACACACACATTCATATCCTCCAAAGCTGAGAAGACAGAGAAGGGTAACATGAATCTTTGGTACCACATGCAAAAGCACTAGCACGGTCCATGCTAGGCCCACCCAAGCTAAAGAGCAGTCATTGCCACAGATGTCATCAGTGTGCTACAATGGCTCTGAAATGCAGGCATCTACCATAGGTGAGAGTTGAAGTTAGGGCTTTCAGCCTTCATTTGAAAATAACTCACAGTGGGTACATTTCGTCAAACTGGGCACAGAAAATTAAACTGCATAGCTCAGTACAATTGTCATTAGGTGCATTCTTCTTCTTTTTGTGGATCACCTGTCTGGTCATGATTGGCAGTGGAGTTTTACAGTGTCAAGTTGCCAGCCCAATGCCCAACCTTCCACAGAAGACGCACGCACTCACGCCTAGGGCCAATTTAGAATGTCCAGTCCAAGTCGCCAAATTCCAGCCACAGCTTAAGTAAGAAATAAATAAATACAACCATAGAGAAAAACTCAATCCCTTATTGAAATATCTGAGTAATGAAATTGCACTGGACACTGCAAAAATAAAGAAAAAACAAAGGGGCGGTTCAGATAAGAATGTCTGTATTTATCTTTAAATAACCAATTAATAAACTATAAAATCTTCACATATCCTTTCTTCCTAACATCTGAGATAAGGACATTAAATAAACAATAATAATTAAAATGTTTTACATTTCAGAAACACACTAAGGGAAGTGTGGCGGCCATGGTGGTGCAGTGGTTAGCGTTGCCACCTCACAGCAAGAGGCTCTCCAGTTCAATCCTTTGCTGGGGTGCCTTCTGTGCGGAGTCTGCATGTCCTCCCTGTGGTTGCGTGAGTTTCCTCCCACATCCCAAAGACATGCTGTAGGTGGATTGGGCACTAAATTGGCCCTGGGTGAGTGTGTGCATGTGTGTGCCTTCTGTGGAAGGTTGGGTGCCAGGCTGGAAACTTGACACCGTAAAAATCTACTGGCATTCATGAGCGGACTGGTGATCTGCTGCGGCGACCCCTAACTGGGAAAAGCCAAAAGAAGAAGAAGACGACGACTAAGGTAAAGAATCCCACAGCTATCTTGCAAGCATGTTGCAAAAGGCCCCTTGGGAAACAATCTTTACATCCTAACCTGACTGAAAACTTACACAGTCGCCATAACATTATCAAGATCAATAATGTTCCAGTTTAAGCCCCAGACTTAGAATGTATAAGTTCATCGGTATATATTAGGATAATGACCACCTGGTCCTTTATAAGCCTAGCTACACAACCCAATACATTTGTGCCCACTTGTATTATGTGTACCTAAATTGGGGGGTTAGGTTAGTTAGGCAGTTGTTAAAAAGTTATGTGGGGGGTAAGTTAGGGAATGTTTAATGCTGGCCTTTTTCTATAGGAGATGTGGTGGCCAGCCTATAGGTTAACTACAATTAATCCCAATAACCTTCTCAGTCTTAAATTTCCTGTTGCAACTACCACACAAAAATGATTGAAATTATGAAAGAAAATGAAAAAAAAAATTAAACAGTTTCAGGGAATGCTTATTCTGATAAAAAAAGAAACAGCTTAAACTTATCCCTTCCCCTACTCATGGGCTGTGACTCATAAAGGAAGAAATCAATTCAAAGAAAGATAAAACATGCCCCATCAAGCAAAAGTTCACTTAAAAAAATAACCAACCAAACCCACCAAAAATGGAGTCATTCAAAAAATGATGTCCCTTAAA